>NC_081760.1:12795227-13095227 GCF_963082965.1 Carassius carassius
TTACCTGGGAGCTAGAACCCCTGCATGCTAACAGCCCAGCCCCGTGAATATCCACCTGTGTATTGAACACTGTACTTACCTGAGAGCTAGAACTCCTGCACGCTAACAGCCCAGCCCTGTGAATACTCACCTGTGTATTGAACTTTAAACTTACCTGGAGTGGAGTCGGCTGGAAATTAAGGGCTGAAGTGGAGTGTTGTCGAGGAAGGGCTGAAGAGTAGTGCTATCAAGGACTGGAATCCGTATCTGTGGACAAAAAAATAGTTCGAGTCATCAGTAGTTTTAAAGTTTCCCCTCCTTTTTTCCCCAAACTTTTAAATAAATAAAATTGTTAAATTTTAATCTTGGTTGTCTGTCCGTTCATTGGGGTGTTGTGGGACCTCCTCGAGGTGGAAGTTAGAGGGAGGAGCGAGACCCGTTAAATTTGTGGTCGGCTCTGACCTGCGACAGATTTTGGCGTAGTCGGCAGGGTTCCACTTCGAGTTGAGCGACTGCGGCTCCCCAATGGCGGACGAGGCAGTGCCTGAGGCCCCACCCCGAGTCATGCCCATTTTTCTAGGAGCCCCCTGGGCACCGAAGTATGGAGGGCCGGGATCTGAGATACGGCTGTCGGAATGGAAAGCCCAGGTCGAATATCTGGCTGGGATTCAAGGATTGAGCGCCCCCCAGAAACTGCAGTTTGTGATAAATTCCCTAGAGGGGGAGGCCCGACGGGAGGTTCAGGCTGCCCCAGAGGAGGTTCGAGCTACTGCACAAGCTGTATTGGACTTCCTCACAGGACAATATGGGGATGCAACCCCAGTAGCGGTCCTTCGGGCCCAGTTTTTCAATTGCAAACAAGGGCAGCAACAATCCTTAAGGGCCTTCGCACTAAGGCTGCGGGAGCAGTTCATCGGGCTGCGAGAGAAGCGGGACCATGGCCTGGGAGAGGGAGAGACTCTCTTACGAGATAAGTTCCTGTTGGGGCTGCGAGAGGGCCCAGTCTGTCAGAGTCTACGCGTCCAATTTCGCAGAGACCCAGCTATGACGTTTGAAGACCTGAGAGCAGAGGCTCTGGCCCTAGAAGCGGATCAGGCGGGAGTGGTAGATTCCCCAGTGTGTGCGGCAGTGAGTAGAGAAGCAGCAGCCGCTTCTGGATCAGGGGATTGGAAACAGGCCTTACGTTCTGAGCTCTTGAAGGATGTCCGAGAGCAGATGGCAGAGTTATCTAAAACCCTCCTAGAAGAGGTGCGACGAGGCCCCCAAGGCTTACCACCAATGTCACAGGAGCGGTCGCACTCCGAGGGAGGACGAGGTCTGGAGAGACGTCCAGTACAGGAGGCCCGAGCCCGTTTTCAGTGGGACGAACAGAGACGCCCCATTTGTAACCGGTGTAGTGAGCCAGGGCATTATAGTCGCCAATGCGGCTCTCGACGGGGTTCCGAAGGGGATTTTTAGGTCGGCCGGCCACTGTGGGTCAAGTGACTGGGACCTTTGTGAGTGACCCAAATTGGATGAGCGCCCCCAGAAATCAGCTGATCGGGCACAGCCCAGTGGTAGAGGAACGGATCCACGGGGTGAAGATACGTTGTCTGGTAGACACTGGGTCTCAAGTCACCTTAGTCTCAGAGAGCCTGTCCAAGGAGCTGTTTCAGGGTAGCCAGGTACAGGGAACAGAAGCACCCTGGCTGACCTTGCGGGGGGCTAATGGACTGGAGATCCCCTATGTCGGATATCTAGTCACAGATTTGGAGATTCATGGAATCACTGTGCAACAGAAGGGGGTCGTTATTGTCCGAGATCATTGCCTGGGAACCCATAAAGCCCTGTTGGGGATGAACGTAATTGCGGACTGCTGGGAGGAGTTGTTCCAGGCTAGGCCTAAGAAAACCCTACCACCAGCGGAGAGACAAGAATGGGAAAGGATAGAGGCCGATTGTCGTCGGGTACACATGGCCAAGGCACGGAGGAGTCAAGAAGGTATCTGGCGGGTTGCCTGCCGATACGCCGTTTCTATACCAGCAAGGAGTGAGGCTATTGTCTGGGCAAGAGTACCATCGCACGAGTGCGGGTCGTCAGGCTGGGTGCTGGTCGAGCCCCATATGGACTGCCAGAGTTTAGCAGTGGCCAATGGATTGGCAGTGGTTCGCCGAGGCCGAGTCCCGGTGAAGATACGGAACGAGAACCCTTACCCCGTCAATTTACATCGTCACCAGCGGTTGGTCCTGGTGACCATGGTGGATGCCCATCAGGTGCGAGAGGGCCGGGAAGTCAGCTTCCGGCAGGTGTGCCCTACAGTCGTAGAAGTGACCTTGGCCCAGACAGACTCATCCCTGGAACAGATCGGAAATGAGGTGCCTGCTCACCTGGCTAGAGAGTCCCTACAGGGAGAAGGGCTAGAGGAAAGCCAGAGTAAACAATTGCAGGATCTCCTTACCAAGTGGCAACATGTGTTCTCCAGACATGATGAGGACTATGGCTGTATCAGATCCCCACTGGCGACGCCCCGCCTAGTCTTGAGAGATACCGTCCAGTATCACCCACTCTGTATTCGGAGGTGCGTACTCTGCTGCAGGGAATGCTGGACAAGGGGATTGTCCGGGATAGCAGCAGTCCATGGGCGGCCCCGATTGTCCTCGTCCAGAAGAAGACGGGAGCTTGGAGATTTTGTGTAGACTATCGAAAAATTAAATCAAGTCACAAAGAAAGATGCTTTTCCTCTGCCGCGGATCGAGGACTCTCTTGCCAGCCTGACACGGTCTGTATGGTACTCCACTTTGGATCTTGCGAGTGGGTATTGGCAAGTCCAGGTCGAGGGGGTCGACCGAGAGAAGACTGCTTTCAACACTCCCTTTGGGCTTTTCGAGTGGGACCGTATGCCCTTTGGCCTATGCAATGCACCGGCCACGTTCCAACGGCTGATGCAGTGGTGTCTGGGTGGCCAGTTGGCGGACTCTACGCTGGTATATCTAGATGATGTCATCGTCTATTCCCCAGATTTTGAGTCCCATCTGCGACACCTGGAGGATGTGTTCCGGGCCATGGAGCAGTATGGGTTGAAGCTGCAGCCAGAGAAGTGCCACCTGTTGAGGAAGGAGGTGAAGTTTCTGGGCCATTGTGTGAGTGCCTCGGGGGTCTCGGTGGATCCCGAGAAGGTGGCGGCTGTGCAGGGCTGGGAGGCGCCGAAAACCGTAAGGCAAGTTCGTTCCTTTTTGGGTTTCATCGGATATTATCGGCGATTCATCAAGGATTTTTCAAAAATTGCCAAACCCTTAAATCAGCTGTTGGCAGGGACTGGGCGCCCTCGCGGCCGTGGGTCTCCCTCCATTGCTTGGAGCCCGGTGTGTGAATCGGCATTTCAAAAGCTGAAGCAAGAGCTGCTCCAGGCTCCGATCTTGGGCTATGCGGATTATTCACAACCTTTCACCTTGTACACAGACGCCAGCAACCTCGGGCTCGGGGCAGTGTTAGCTCAGCAGCAGCAAGGGGTAGAGCGAGTGATCGCCTATGCTAGCCGAAGCCTTCACCCGGCGGAAAGGAACGATTCAAATTACAGTTCATTTAAGCTGGAGTTGCTGGCTTTGAAGTGGGCCCTGAGTGAAAAATTAAAAGACTACTTGTGGGGTGCTAAAGTACAGGTGGTAACAGACAACAACCCCTTGGTCCACTTACAGACGGCAAAGCTGGGGGCAGTGGAGCAAAGATGGGTGGCCCAGCTGGCAAACTTTGACTACCAGATCCAATATCGGCCAGGCCGAGAGCACACAAATGCCGACGTCTTGTCCAGACTCCCGGAGGCACAGCCTACGGTGGGTGAACAACAAGAGTTACCGATAGGCCCGGAGGAAGGGCTGGCAGTGGGGGTTGTGGAGGTATCGGGGGCTCCACAGGAGGCTGTGCCAGTGAGCTGGGGCTGGGACCCGCAACGATGGAGGGAGCGTCAGGAGGAGGACCAGGATTTGAGAACGCTAGGTCATTGGTTAAGGCGGAGGAGGGGGCCAACGAAGGTGGAACGGCGAGCCCAGACTCACAAGGTGAGGAAGCTGCTGGGGCAGTGGGCACGCCTTGGCTTGAGGGATGGGGTGATGTGCAGGACGATTAAAGACCCGAAGTCGGGAGAAGAGGTCTGCCAGGTGGTGGTGCCAGGAGGCCAGGTGCAGGCTTTGTTAGAGGCCTACCATACACAATTGGGGCATCAGGGGAACGAGAGGACGTTGTCGCTCTTGCGGCGACATTTCTACTGGCCCGGGATGGAGGCCGCTGTGAGTTTGTTCATTCAAGCATGCCCTCGATGTACCCTGTTTAAGGCTCGGAAGGAGGCGAAAGCCCCGATGGTTCCGATACAGGCCAGGGCCCCATTGCATATCCTGGCCATGGATTATCTGACCCTGGGCAGGCCAATGGACCGCTACCAAAACATCTTGGTGGTCACTGACCTGTTTACCAAGTATGCTTGGGCCATCCCGACTTTGGATCAGACAGCCAACGTGACCGCCACCGCTTTATGGAGGGCAGTGATTCAGCCTTTCGGATGCCCAGAATTCTTGCACAGCGACCAGGGGCCGAACTTTGAGTCCAGAGTGATCAGGGAGTTGTGTCGGGTGTATGGATGTACTAAGACTCATACTACCCCCTACCATCCCCAAGGGAATGGGTGCTGCGAACGCTTCAACCAGACTCTGTTAAGTCTACTGGGTACGCTGGACCAGGAACGTCAGAACGATTGGGTGAATAACCTTCCTGCACTGGTCCAGGCCTATAACAACAGCGTCCATAGCACTACGGGGTATGCCCCGACCTACCTGATGTTCGGGAGACACGTGCGGTTGCCGACGGACTTGGTATTGGGGGTGGCCACATTGGATGAGACCTCGAGTTTAACCGAGTGGGTAGGACGCCAATACCAGCGCATTCACTCCGCCTATGAGCAAGTTTCGGGGAGGATAAATGCTGCCACAATTAAGAACAAGCAGATGTATGATCGAACGGCCCGAGAAGCCCCGTTGTTACCAGGAGAGAGAGTGCTGGTACGGGACAACCGGCGACAGGGGAAAGGGAAGTTGAGTGACCGATAAAAGGGGCTGGTTTATGAACAGAAGAAGTTTTTTTTTTTTTTTTTTAGTTCCGCTGTTGTTCCACACGATACGGAAGTGGCTGGTGTGGCGTGGATGTTGTGAATTACGGGCTGCAACGGAGAATCCAAGGAAAGTGGATATTGGAAGTGCGGAGGAAGATAAGTGCCCAACCTTTTTGTATGTTGTGTTTACATCTTATTGTGGATTGGGTTGAAGGAGCGATCCTATGTTTGGAAGGCCCCTGGGTGAAGGAGATCATTGAATTCGTATTGGGAGAGGACAACACTGTGTACTGGCGGGTGAAAACTTTATGAACATTCCTTGTATATTGTGGAGAGTGGATGACGGATGAGGAGGGAGACTAACTGCCTTTGAGAAAGAGTTCCGACTGCATATTTCCCCGTAGCAGTGGGTAATCCCCCCCCCTCTCTTGTGTTGATCTAATAATCCTCAGTGCTCGTGTGTTTACTCAGGGTTGATAGTAGTGCCTTGTGTTGGAGATCGCTGGGAAAGACTGAGAGACTCCGGTGTACGATATATACGCCTGCCGTGGTCTGCCCCCTGCCTTCGTCCATCTGACACGCCCCGCCAGGACTCTGAGCCCGAAACGGGAATACACCACGGATCTTCTTTCACTGAGTGTGTGGAGTGTGGTGAGTGCTGCTATATTGAAGTGTACACACGAGAAGAATTGTAGTGCCTTTGTGCTGTGTGGTGTTTGTCCCCGGTCGTAGGAGGAGATCTGACGGAGAGGAGCAGTGTATTGGTGGCGACCACAGTCTTTACCTTAAGTAAGCTGGAGCTTGGACGTGTTGGAGGCGCCTCTGGAGGAGGTTGGATGATGTCGCCCACATAGCGATCTCTGTAAGCTTTTAAATCAAAGCCCTACCCTTGCATCCACGTGACGTTGTGTCATTTGCCTTGTCAGCAACCACCGGTGCGTGTCGTCTGTGCTGTCTCTTCGACGAGGGAAGTGAAGGACAACAGCCGATCCTCCCCCGTGTGCCCTCCTGCCAAGCTGGGCGGGAAGCCCAGTATTGTTTGCAGTCTCACCTGTAAGGCCCACCAGCCGTCAGTCATCGACCAAACCCGTATCTGCTTGGAATACCGACCTCTGAATATCTTCAGTGGTGAGTAGCCAGTTAACAGCCCAGCCCTGTGAATACTTACCTGTGTATTGAACTCTGTACTTACCTGAGAGCTAGAACCCCTGCACGCCAACAGCTCAGCCCTGTGAATACCCATCTGTATTGAACTCTGTACTTACCTGAGAGCTAGAACTCCTGCACGCTAACAGCCCAGCCCTGTGAATACTCACCTGTGTATTGAACTTTAAACTTACCTGGAGTGGAGTCGGCTGGAAATGAAGGGCTGAAGTGGAGTGTTGTCGAGGAAGGGTTGAAGAGTAGTGCTATCGAGGACTGGAATCCGTATCTGTGGACAAAAAATAGTTCGAGTCATCAGTAGTTAAAGTTAAAGTTTCCCCTCCTTTTTTCCCCAAACTTTTAAATAAATAAAATTGTTAAATTTTAATCTTGGTTGTCTGTCCGTTCATTGGGGTGTTGTGGGACCTCCTCGAGGTGGAAGTTAGAGGGAGGAGCGTGACCCGTTAAATTGGCGGTCCGCTCTGACCTGCAACACTTGAGTTTGTCATTGCATCATCCAATGCAGTTTGGTGAATTATTAATGGCCATTATTATCTATAGGCTATTTTAGTAATTTAACTAGCATGGTTTATCTTAATATATTGATTAATGAAATTGTATGATAATATTATACCACCCAAATATTTAAGCTACTACCAGGCCATTTTTTTTTTTTTACTTTTTTTTTTTACCTACTGACCATTATGGATTAGTGTAGACTGCATTAAAAAGTCTTGAACATAAAACAACGGGATAAAAACATAGTTGATGACTATGATAATTGCATGACTCTAGACACTTCAAGACCGACCGACCGTCAATTGACAACCTTTTGCTTTGGACCTGCCCCGTTTTTGCTAGGTTTTGTATTTATTTATTTTTTATTTATTTTTTTTCTCTTTTTTTTTTTTCAATCTTTCTTTGCATCTAGATGTCTGTCCATGGATTTGTTTATTGTTATTTGCTTTTTATTGTTAATTTTATTTTGATAATGTAGCTTATTTTTTCTTTAATGATGCATTTGACAAAGCTACTGGCATTTGTCCCAAATGTGTGTGGAAAACATAGCACTGTTGCAAATTATAAAGTCATTCCATCTCATTCCACTTCAGCTGTTCAGGAAATGTTAGACTGAACCATGACCTGAGTCTACAAGGCCAAGGGACCAAAATTTTGTGATCAGCTTATATAATATCACACTTATCGCTTGGTAGGATGCACCTTGTTATTCACATCACTTGTGAACATGGATTGTTTCTGTGAAGCCTCAAATACTGACACAGCATTTTATTGTAAGTTTCCAAACTTACATTTCAGTTTCAGTTAAGTTTCTGAATGTTATAAGTAACTTGCAATTATATAATTATTATGTGTGTTATCAAAATTGCATCTTTATTTGCAATGTGATTTCTTTCTTTAAACATAGCTTCTTTGTTTGTTGGAAATTGTTATTATTTTTATTATTATTACATTGTATATCTTTTTGAACTATGTATATTATGCATAGGATATGGATCTCCAAGATGATTTTGTGCGGTTTTATGTCATACTTCATACAAAGTTAGCCCTAAACGATGTAAGTAAAATTAGTAAAAAAATTATTTAAAAAATTGCATCCAGCTCAATGCACTATTTGTACCAAGTACAAATTATTTCAAACTGGACTGGTGGTGATATTGTTTGCTTTCTAGTCTTTCTAAATTAAGACATTTTCTAAACACTGATTGATACTTCATGCTGAACTATGTTTTAGGCAGTGAAAATCAAACGTTTTTAATGTGTCCCATATACTGCAAATCTAGATGAAATTAGTAATTTCATGTAATCAATCTTTAAAATTTTTATAATTTTTAATTAACATTTTTGCTTGAGCTAGTCTTAAATATTTGCGGGAAAAAATGTCCATTTATTTAGATTAGTTTTAGGTAATAGACATTACTGTGTGATTGCTAAGGTTTTCTGAGTGAGTTTTAGTGTGTTGCTAATTTGCTATGTTGTTTCTAGGTGGATGTTTATGAAGAATGTTGAGTGTTACATTTTACTGAAAACATACTAACCTGAGAATGTTTGAAATTGTAAATTTGAAAGATCAGTAGAAAGCAAATTTTCAAAAGAGTGCTCTCCATTCCTCAATATACACATCCTACAACTGGCATCTTATTGTAAAACAATGTTATTGTAGTATCACTGAGGTACTATTATAGTTTTGTTTATATATATATATATTTTTTTTATATTTTAATTTTTGTTAAAGTTTCAACACATGATTTGGAGGAGAAAGCATTGAGTGCACAGGACGGACATGAGCCGAGCCGAGCGACAGAAATAGATGCTGAAATTGCTTTGTTTCTTCTCGATAGGTGAGTAACACCATGTCTGCACCACTACAGCTAAAACTCTGTCTAGTTCATTGGACATGACAAAGCGACCGTTGAAAATCAGATCCCCGCCTCTGTTTCGTATTGGCCCTCCGGATCCTCCCCATCGCCCTGAGCTCCTCTCCCACCTGCTACGCCATTGTCAGTCTGCCCCTGGAGTCGTCAGCCCTTTCTCCACCATGGATGCTTCCTCCACTGGCTCCACTGTGGGCCGCATTCATATCTGTGGTCTGGGTCCTGCTAGGCTGTCCCTTTTGTCTTCTCCCTTGCTACTCCCTCCATCTGATCTGCCCATGTCATCTGCCTGCCTCTCTTCCTTCCCTTTGGCACTGCCTTGCCCTCCTCCCACCGCCCTCCCTCCTAACCTTTGTCCGTCCTGCCTTGGAGTGAGGTTGTGCCTTTGGGAGGGGGGGATTACTGTCACAGTCTGCGTCCTTCTTTGTCTTAGTCTTACCTGTTTTAACTTGTTTTCCCTCATGTATGATTAGTTGATTCTATCCAATTAGTTCCCTCTTCAAGTTTCTCTATAAGTACTCCCTGTTCTGCTCAGTCCTTTGCCGGTTATTGATGTTTGATTTTGTTTTACATGTGTTTGGATGTACCCCTCTTCAGAATTATCAGTAAATGATCTTGTGGATTATTCTTCTTTGTCATGGGTGCTGGTGCAATAAAAATTTGTGATATCAATGCTTTAATTAATCAAGAACTTACATAATATGTATATAGGGGCATTCTGGACCATGCGAGTAAATGATGGCAGAAATGTCATTTTTGTTTGGGTGAACTGTAACTTTAATAATATATTTTCTTAATTTTATTATTATTACTATGATAAGATGAAATTATTTATTTAATGAAATTATACTCTCATATACTTATATAATAATAAACTAAAACTGCCAGTAGGTTGTGGTAAATGTCTTAACGATTAAGTCATCGAGTCATTTATTCATTCAATTTGATTTGTTCAAATGGCTGATTTATTCAGGAGTGAAGTAAATGGTTCTTCATGAATGGTTCATTGAATCATTAGGCTTGTTCGGCTTGAAGCGGGTCACCATCAGGCCAATCGGTGTGTGTCATCAAAGTACCGCAAGAGCTTAGAGAGCAGATTACTTCTTGTGCTTTTGAATCGCTCTTGTGGTACTTTGATGTCATACACTGATCGGTCTGTGCAGTAAGATGTGCTCACTTTCTTTTCTAAACTTCTCTGCACCACTTTGATAGTGAAGACTTTTCATTTTCAGGCATTAACACATGTGACTGACACACGGAAACTTTATTTTTATTACCAAGCATTATTGTCTAAACCCTGACTTGGGGCCGCCTGGTGGCCACGGGGCCCTTTGCAACCGCTTAAATTGGTTATTAGGTAGGGCCGGCACTGAGTACAGTCATCTGTCATTCATACATTTGTAAAGGACATATAAAGAAAGCTTTGAAAAACAGCAGATGTGAAACAGGGATGGTGCATTATTTTTAGCCTCAATTTCTGGGCATCGACTTGGGCTTTAAAAAATATGGTTCACCATCTGCCTTTAATCAAACTCAAGACCTCCTCTGAAACACCTTGCCCCGACGGTTTTTATTAAACATATACTGCGCTGCATCCCAGAGTGGTTTACAGTAGAGGTAATGAGGGCAATCTGCTTCAGTGACGCACACATCATATCATCACTTGACAGAAAGTGACCCTGCTGTGCCTGCAGCTGCTCAGAGCGATGTGGACGTCATTACCTATTCTGTTTCAGAACTGTGCGAGTAATTAAATTACACTGCAATTATCACCAGTGAAATTCATGATATTACTGACTGACATATTCATAGTAGCCAATATCAGTGTTAAATGTTTAATTTACTCTTTTGATCTTGAAAAACACAGTATATATATATATATATATAAACTTTTTTATATAGTAGAGTAGGCTGTAGGCATATTTACCAGTATTTTAATATACATAAAAATGATACATGACTGTGACATATTGTTTGCAGTTACAAGGTTAACGGGTTTTTTTGATCTCTCTTCAATGAGATTGCTTCCTCTTTTTGGTCGGGTTTTGTTTTTCCATGTCGTAAACTCTATGGGCAAGGCTTCTAAACCGGGGTTTTAGGGGCGTTATATTCAAATCCCGATTGTTTTCAGCCACCACAGTTATCAACGTGAGCTCATTTGTATGTCAGATTGGCAGCATACGAATGTTTCATGAATCACACATGAACTCTGTCATAAGTTGATTTGAGCGCATGGATCTGCGCTCGTTAGATTGATATATGAAGCCCAATCAGTGTAAATTAATCATTGTGTTCTTATAAATCTTTATCGATCAAATCAGACAGCCTCAAGACAATTTGAGATTTCAGTTTGCTTTCAGCGACTAAGTGTCCTATGTGTTTTGTTAATTTGTTGAGTATTTCATATTTACCGTTGCAAAATGACATTAGCAGTATTTAAATAATTGTGTGCTTTATTTGAGTAGCACTGTTTATGTGATGCAGAATATTAGTTTAAACTTCTGATATAGGGTTACAAGGCACGTGAGTAGCCTACTAAACTACACTGAAAAAAAATTATAAATGCAACACTTTTGTTTTTGCCCCCATTTTTCTATGTACACGAAAGGCCTATTTCTCTCAAATATTGTTAACAATCTGTCTAAGTCTGTGTTAGTGAGCACTTCTCCTTTGCCAAGATAATCCATCCACCTCACAGGTGTGGCATATCAACAGTGTTGGGAAGGTTACTTTGGAAATGAAATAGGTTACAGAATACAAGTTACCCTATTTAAAATGTAATAGTAGGGTAACTTTTTAATTACTTTAATAAAGTAATGTAACTAATTACTTTTGAGTACTTTTTGATTACTTTTCTAAATTTCTAATGAATGTTTATTTGGAACTGTTAATCATTTTCAAAAATTTACACCATGCAGGTTTAACCTTATAGTAGTGCTCAATACTGTCAGACTTTCACCATCCTTCATCACTTGAATTAAGATGATCAGATTTGAACACTTCCACCACACAATCAAACTTTAGTATTTACTTTTACTTTGAGATTGATCTGAAGTTTTGCATAACTATAGGAAACACTGCGTCTAACTATGGTTTGTGGAAAAAATAGGTAATAAAAAAATAAAAGCATATACATTAACTCAAATACGGTTATCTAATAAGCATGTGTCCTATTCTGTGTACTAAACTCCTGAAACATTGGTGTCTTTTTGAAACGCTGCTCTTTGTATATCATATGATGATAGTTTCTCAAAATAGGTAAAATGCTCATGAAGTGACTCACAGCAGTTCTAGAGATTATGTTTATGATCATGTACTCCTATATTGAAGCAGCAGAGGCTGAAAACACTGCGAGCTTCAGTAGGCCTATGTGTAGTAAATGAAACCTCATGTCTGCGCCATTAATTTCCACGAAGGGCGGACTGGGAAAAAAACAATTGGCTGTGTATGAACCTAACAGGAAAAAGATTTAAATCCCTAGGTTGGGGACATGTAACATAATTAAGAGTTCTCTCCTGAACTGCACCTTCACATCCATTATCAATCTATTCTCTCATAACTTTAATACTGAAGATTTTTATTTGACTTTTACTATGTTTTGTAAGTGCATTTTTTGGCAAATTAATTACCACTTGTATTTATTTTTAATACAAATTCCATGGTTAAACCAAGGTTAGTGCCATATCATAGGCTACAATAATTTTCCTAAGGGTTGTGTTGCGCAATGCAAAGCAATGTAGTCACAACTAACCGATTCATGATTTATTAGAGATTTGATGATCGAATGGCGGATTCTGAAATAATCACTTTAGTAAATTCGGAGTGCAATTATACAATAAAAATATTAAAATAGAGGGCCAAATCGTCTGCCAGGCCACCGGGAATTGTCCCGCTTCTCCTGATGGCCAGTCAGCGCCTAGTTTCCACAAACAGGCAGAACGTGCAGGATTCATAGATTGTCATTTTGCGGCTTAATATTCACAGACACTCCCATATCCCATTTTGATTCAAGTTTACTGACCTACTTTTGATTTATTTGTTTAAAATCTGGCATATTCTGTCCGCGTTAGGCTGAGTTCCATTTTTATGACTGGATTCTACGAACCAGACTGTGTTTTCCGCGTCGTATATATATATATATTCTTAATGGGGCTTTAATTAGAGGCACTTTATATATATATATATATATATATATATATATATATATATATATATATATATATATATATATATATATAAAATTACAAATAAATAAGGTAGAATAAGGGTTGGATCATGGCCTTGATTGGATTTTGCTAACTAGATGTTAGTTTAACACTGGTGTGAATGTTTGATGTTTTAAAAATATGAATTCAATAGTGATTCACAGTCAAATCCAGGAAAATATTAAGCATAATAATAATATTTATGACTAATGAGTTATTGTTACAAAATATAAAAAGATTTATGCACCAAAATAAGACAACATAGGAGACAAAAGAGTTTGATATAGACATCCTTTTTTGAACCTTCTGCATAAAAATGTGACATAATATAGCTATTTTCTAGATCATATGTATAAAAAAGGCATTTCTAAATTTGATTCTTGTATTTGTTCATTAAATTACCATTGAAAAACTTTTGGGATGATTTTTATTTTTTTAAATCCAAATTATGAATGAATTAGTTTACAAAATTAATAAGTTTTGACACATAATTAAATAATATTAATTCACAACATTGGTTCAAATACTGTTCAAATACTGTCAGATGCAGGTATCTCCGTATAGACCGCAGAAAGCAAGGGAACTTACTATTCTGAAAGTGTCTGAGAGCTACAGAGATGACAAGAGTTTCTCTTTCTTGATTTCTAATATCTGCGTCTCAAAGCACTCTGTGGAGAAGAAAGTACACAGTCAGCTTTTTTGAGCCCATTTGAAACTAAAACAATAGCATCTGCTCTGCGGGTGCATTCCATTGATCACTTCTGGCAAGGTCTTTAGCCGCTATCCATTTAATGATTACAAACAATGTTGCTACAAAAAGCTTTTTTCACATGATATGCTATAAAATCTGATTGACTCTCTGAGGCGTGTTAATAAATAGTGTAATTCCAGCTGTAATATGTGACAATGACAGTATTCAGTGTCTGTGCTTTATGTGTATGACAAATTGAAAGTCATATTCTTGGCAGATTTTTGCATCTATTTCTAGATTAAAAAGTAGTGGAGCAAGAATATCCATTATATTCTTACATTAAAAAGGCTAGATAAACCTAATCTTCACTGGTCCAAAGTATTACTAGCTCATGTTATTCTCATGAATGTGTGTTTAACATCCAGTAATAGTGAAAATGTACCTAACCAGAACAGGAGAGTGTTTAGACATTAAATATGTCATAAGAAGTGTGTAGAAAACAAGCCTGATTCATTGTAATACTCATAAGCTGCAGTTCATTTACTTCTTTCCTTCTTCTTTTCTTTTCTTTCTCTAGGCTTAATTTGGGGACAGAAGTCAAGTCCTTTTAAGCTTCTTAAGTCAGCTTGGTGGCCATCTTGGTAATGACTCCAGCTTATATATACAGTAAGTGCAACGTTTGATTATTTCTACTAGGAAATACCAAACAGATCTCAATTTATCTCAGACAAAAATTATCATAAAATTTCTAATAATTTATTATTTTATGTTTTGTTCAGAATTGTCACAGTACCTCAGTTGTAACTGAAAGGTTGGACATAATTTCCGGCAACCATCATGTTGTATCAGATGTGAAAATCTACAATATTTTCATTTTGTCGGGATTTGTTCAAACATTAATGACATAAAACTTTTCTAATGTCCCATAAATGCATATGTATTTTACAAAGTCTGCAGTAGTTCAATGGAACTAAATGTTTCCTCAGGCCTAATGGTTTATTTAGCGATTAGCTTCCATTTACATACAGTACATATAGTGTATGTTAGATAAAGTATAAACCCTGAAAGGGTACCAGCACTTGTTTAGCAGCAGCAGACATGAGAACAGGCCTAAGTGGGCTTTATTTTCCTTGTTTATGGACATGATGCCAGTTTGTACTCAATAGCTTTTAATGTATTATATATAATCATCCCTTAAAATAATGATATTTTAGTCTTTTAAATGCTATTTTTGCATTTATAAAAAAATATATATTTAACAACATTTCAATTATGTATTTATGTATTTATTTATTGTTTAGCTTTATTTCAATTCATGAAAATAGTTTTTATACATAGTGGCCAAGAGCTCAACGTGCTGCAAATAGAATCACCTGCAAATTAAAAAAAATAAATAAATCATCACCTCATCAATTTGACAACACATGCACTGCAAATGCTTACAACGCAAACAAATAACGAAACACACTGCAAATACACTTCTTTATTTGGTTGTGTTGTGAGCATTTGCAGTGCATTTCTTTATTTGTTTGCATTGTGAGCATTTGCAGCACCTGCTGTCAAACTGATGAAGATGTTTTCTTGATATTCTGGTACTTGTTCTATCTGCATGTGTTTTCTGAAGTTGCAGAGCGTTGAGCTCTCTCGGACACCGTATTTAATGGTATTAGTTTGATACACTGTAGCCATATTTGTCTACTACAAATAAAACTCACTTCAACTTGTACTACACAATCACAGATTATGTGAGTTAATGTCAAATACAAAGCTCCGTTGTTACGGACAGCATATGTAATGGTATTCATTTGATACACTATAGCCATATTTGTCTACTACAATTAAAACTCACTTCAACTTGTACACAATCACAGATTATGTGAGTTAATGTCAAATACAAAGCTCCATTGTTACAACCTACTGGGGTGAGTTGTACCTAGCTGGGGATAGATGTAACAATAAGAGGTAATTTGGTTAAACAATATCCACACTGTCCAGATTATGGAAGAACTTTATTGAAGAAAAAAAAAATTACAATTTAAACTAACAAAAATATTCTGGAACCGTCAACTCAAGACTATAACAAATTGCTGTGTGTGTGTGTGTGTGTGTGTGTGTGGGTGTGTGTGTGTGGGTGTGTGGGTGGGTGAGTGAGTGAGTGAGTGAGTGAGTGAGTGAGTGAGTGAGAGAGAGAGAGAGAGAGAGAGAGAGAGAGAGAGAGTGAGTTTCATTCAATATTTTTCATTTTAACACTCTATCAAATTTCTGTGTTTGTGTGTGTGTGTGTGTGTGTGTGTATAGTATATTCATTTTGTAACTTTAAACTTAAAGGAAAATGCCACCGTTTTTCCATATTCCACTATATTCTTCCCTCAACTTAGAGGAGTTGATAGGTACCTCTCCCATCTCAGTGCATGCACTTAATCGCTGTGGAGTGCGACTCTACTATGTTAGCATTTAGCTTAGCACCATTCATTCCTTAGAATCAAAACGGATGAATTTAGAAGCTTTACAATAGCGTCAATCTTACAAGAAGTAGACTAAAAGGTCATACAGATCCTAAGAGCATATAGATATGTTGCTTAATGTAGAGGGTGTGTTACTCCCCAGTGTATTTTATGCAAATTACCATCTGTCCCCAAAAGTTGTTAACTCTCCATGTCTATTGATTACTTGATTAATGCAAATTCCAAAAGTTTGTTCCTGTCTCCATTTGGATGTTGCTCGTCTTGATCTGAGTACTTAAGGAAATGTTGCAAGAAGATTGGGGTGCTTCTGTGACCAGATGAGCCTGTAGTGTGGAGTGTGTCCATATACGGGGGCAGTCATGGCCTAATGCTTAGAGAGTTAGACTTGTAACCCGAAGGTTGCAGGTTTAAGTCTCAGAGTCTGGCAGGAATTGTTGATGGGGGGTAGTGGATAACCATCACTCCCTTCCACCCTCAATAACACAACTGAGGTGAGACGCTTGAGCAAGGCACTGAACCCTGAACTGCTCCACTTGCACCGCAGCAATATGGCTGCCTACTGCTCCGGGTGTGTGTTCATGGTGTGTATGTGTTCACCACTGTGTGTGTGAGCACTTGGATGGGATAAACGCAGAGCACAAATTTCAAGTATGGGTCACCATACTTGACAACGCAGCACTGAGATTTATCTTTGAAAGCTGTATTGTACTTATTATTTCTGAACTGACTATTATAATTGGCATGATGCATTTTTACCTGACTAATAATAAATGGTCACATTTCATATTTTTCTGACTGAAATTATTTTCTCAAGTAGATTAAGTGAAGACCGCAAATATGTTTCCGCAAATCTCCATCCAGGGTTAAGTACACATTAAATTTCAGGTAAGATGGGCCATGGGGTACATCAGGTGAGATTTTAGATGTCTGATAAGCTGCTTGACTTTATTTAAGTTGTTATATAGTTAGACTAATTAGATTTCATTGTACTCGCCATAACCATAGCCATAGTATTGTTTGAGTTTTGACTAAGTTGTTTTATAGGAGACTATAGGGGGCTGAACAGAACTACTATTTAAAGAATTGCAAGCATGAGGGGGCCTATTAAATAGTAGCCTTAACCTCTGGCTAATGAAGTCTGTGACATAAATAATGAATGAGTAAAATATGGTGAGTTAACTAAAATCATCAAATGTCAGAAGAATAATAATTAGAAATGAATAAACAACCAATCTGCATTTCAATCTAAATTTTAGGTAATAATTAAATGTAGTCAGATTAACACATACATTTTAAGACTAGATATTTAATTAATTATTATTTTTTTTTTTTATCATTTTTTTTTTTTTTTTTTTTTTTATAAAGATATATTAACCTTTATGCATGCTTTAGCACAATGCATGCAGCAAAAACTGTGAAATATCAGTCCTGAAATGCACAGCTGTCTCTTTGCCTCATTAGTAGGTATTACGCATGGAGTTTGCGTTATTGCTCTGGGTACTGCTATTAAAGGTTTGACAAGAGGTTTTCAACCAGCATTTGTTCTTAACTTTAATTCAGTATCGAGACTAAATTGTAAAAGGTCTCTGAGGTCTCATGGTCTCTGAGCATCTGTTAAACTGTTTCTAATAGGATAAATCTTTAACTTGCCGATTAGTAATTGCCATTCAGTAACGATTTACTGTATATTTTTAGACCAAGTGTCAATTTCTTTATATCAAATGATATATGGACTTTCTGAACAGCATTAACATATTAAAGCATCAGAAACCATTGTGTTTTCATTTATACTTGGATTAAATGTTAAAACATCCAATTTGCTAATTCATTGACCCATGTAAGGATCAGCTAGATAAAGAGAAACTTAACAAGTGACCTCTCTGGTCATAAAGTGTTAAAAGGTAAAAATCTGATCCCTTTCAGTCGGTCACTCTCAATGTCACGTGGTGGTATCTCGCTTAGTGAAACCAATCCAATTTGAGTGTAAACTAAACGAGCCAATGCACACTGGCATGCGATGATTGCATCCAAATGCCGCTGATCACAACGTGAGTATAAAAAGGCAGCCGGTGCAGCGCATACCAGCTTTTCGCTACAGAGCCAAGCGACAATATCAATCTGCACCTACCAAACTGCTTAGTGTGTGACAACTTCCATTGCGGGAAGATGACCTTCTCAGAGCTGAGGGCCAGGCTCTGTTTCCTCCAGGGGGCTGAGCTCCATGGCCTATGCCATGATCTTGTGTTCTTACTGGTTCCAGCCGTGCAAGGACTACTTTGGGCTGTAGCATGGGTGGTCTGAGGGTTACAGCAGTGGTGAACCCTTCAGGGAACCAACCCTTTGGGGGCCATCGCTCCTCTAGCGCTTCACAACCAGTTGAGCCATCAAAGGAATGTTCTGGGCCCTCATCAAAGAGTGTACCAGTGGTATCCTTCCTTGCTCCTCCTGATGACCTATAGCATTACTGAAGGATAATCAGGCCAAGGCACTGAAGGACCTGCAACCAGAGTGGTTAGAATCCAGAAGTTCTGAAAGAGCTCTGAACCGCTATTGACTTCACTATACAGGCATCGGAGGTCACGCAAGTTCTCTGGGTTGTGCAATGTCCACATTTGTGGTCCAGGGGCGCCATATCTGGCTGTGTCTGGTCGATATGAGGGACGCTGACAAAGTTCAGTTCCTTAATGCTCCTGTTTCCCAGACCAGCCTCTTCAGTGATGCGGTCAAGAGCTTGGCCCAGCAGCTCTCGGCTGCACAGAAGCAGACTGAGGTGGTACATCACACCCTGCCCCGGCAGGCAGCTGTTGCCTCCATCCATCCGCTGGCCGCAGCACCTCAGCCAGCTCATCGCCGAGGGCAGCCCCCTGCATCTGCTGCTGCACCACAATCGCAGCAGCCTCCAGCAAGAGGTGCCGTGGAGCTAGGCATAGGCAGGCCACCCCACCCATCCTGGACCCTGTCAAACCTGGTGGTGAGTGGAAGAACAAGAGGCCCAGGGACGGGCAACCCAGAGAGTGATGAAGCTGCTCTTTGGGGATGGTGAAGGCACCTCTGTGGAGGGCTGGGTGTAGAATCTGGAAAATATTGAAGCAAGTTGTTTCCTCAGCTCCCAGGAAGGCATGAAGAGTTGCAGATGGACCACACTCATCCTCCTCCATCACCAGCAGGAAGCAGTGGGCAGTTTGAGAATGTCAACAATGGCCCTACTCATGCACTCTCTGCCAACCTGTGGATCCAGGTAAGCTTTGCACCACACACTCAGACCCCTCTTTGTTCCGCTCACAAGCCACCTGAGTTAGATCCCTGTGTTCAAACTTGCTGCCCGACTAATGGTATGGCGGTGGTTCAACTGATACCACTAGCATGGTATCTGGGTGCCTGGCTAGTGCTTACCTAGCCCATCTCGCTGGCTTTTGTGGACCATCAGCCTCAGCTATGCGATTCAGTTTGCCAAGCATCCCCCTAAGTTCAGTGGCATCCACTTCACGAAGGCGGCCAATGCTCCTGCATGCGGAGATGCAGTCCTACTGGCAAAGGATACGATAGAGCTGGTGCCTCCAGCCAGTATGAATATTGGGTTTTACAGCCCCTACTTAATTTTATCTAAGAAAGGTGGTGGGTTACGACCAATCTTGGACTTGCGTGTCTTGAACAGGGCCCTCACTGGTTACTGTTCGAGATGTTGACAAAGAAATGCATCTTCGGTTACATCGATCCCTGATATTGGTTTGCAGCTTTCAACCTGAAGGATGCATAGTTTCATGTGTTGATCCTTTCGTGCCACAGATTTTTTCTGCAGTTCACGTTCGAGGGCGTACATATCAATACAAGGTCTTGCCCTTCAGTCTGTCCCTGTCTCTCCAGTCTTCACGAAAGTGTTGGAGGGGTCTGTTGTTCCCCTCAGAGAGCAGGGTGTCCGCATTCTCAACTATCTTGATGATTGGCTTATACTAGCACAATCTTGGGTTCAGTTGTGAGAGCACAGGGACACGGTGCTCTGGCAACTCAGCCAGTTGGATCTTTGCATCAACTGGGAAAAGAGCAAACTCTCCCAGGTGCAGAGGATATCTTTTTTGGTTTGGATTTGGTCGAACAGACAGCACTGCACAGAGAAATGTGTGCAGTTGGTGCTGAATTGCTAGAATTAAATAAAGGGCAGGACAGTGGTCCCACTGAAACTGTTTCAGAGGCTCCTGGGGCATATGCCCGCTGCAGAGGCAGTTACGCCACTGGGGGTGCTTCATATGAGACCACTTCAGCACTGATTTCATGGCAGAGGTGGATGTGGCAGTGCGGCACTCACTGGGTCCAAGTTGCACCGTCCTGTCAGCAAACTTTCACTCCGTGGTCAGACCTTACGTTCCTCCAAGCCAGAGTGCCCCTAGAACAGGTATCCAAGAATGCTGTGGTTTAGACGGATGCCTCCACCAGTGGTTGGGGGGCCACATACAAATGATACGCAGTGTCTGGGATGTGGACTTGCCCCCAACTGCACTGGCATATCAATTGCCTAGTGTTGTTATTGGTGCACCCTTGCCTTAAACCAGTTCAAAGGGCACTTACAAGGCAAGCATGTGCTGGTCCGAATGGACAAAATTGTGACTGTTGCATACTGTAAATCAACCGACAGGGTGATCTACACTTCTGTTGCATGTCGCAACTCGCCCATCAGGGAGGATGAGGAGCGGGTCCTGCCTGTGGCACTGTATTGGCCCATTCAGAACTGATTTCCAGAACTAAAACTCCTCACCACAAAGGATCTACTGACTCAAAGACAAGGCACTCTGTGGCACCTATGTTCAGACCTCTGGAAACTTCATGTCTGGTCCCTGGAAAGGATGTGGAGGTTCATGGTGACCTACCCCAAGCTTGAGTTTACACCAACACTTCCACGAGAGCACCGTCTATGACATAGCTTACGCCTTGAAGTGGAACCTGTTCATGAAGTTGTATTCTTCTCGTCGAGAAGACCCCCGGAGATGCCCGATCAGGTTGGTGCTTTTGGCAGCAAAGATTGGAGCAAAGGCTGTCTCCCTCCACACTTAACACTTTGGAGTCAATTAACGTGTATATGCGTTATGAGGCATTTTCTCCTGATAACCCTGAAAATAACCTAAATTACACTTTCAGTTTTGATCGTACAGATAAGAGAAATACATCAATTTAATCTGTAGAGGGTCTACTTTTTTGTATACAGACATAATAACAACAAAACTTTGTGCATTTACAAAATAAAGATAACAAACAAGGTGTGCTGCCTGCAGCCTTGGTCTGCGCTGATATTCATTTACAAACACGTCATTAAAATGAAACTCAGTGAATACTCAAATATTCATTAACAAATATTCTGTGATAAAGTAATCCATATGAAAACAACGCCATATCCGTTTTTCACGTCTCCCTTTATTTAACTTCTAATGCGACCACGGCCCCGCGCTGAACGCCCTATTCAGATTATAATGTTTCACGGAACGTGCGGCTTGAATACGCCCATACAACAGAAGCCAACACAGCGAGACTGTTCTTCAAGTTTTTATTTTTTTATTTTACTGTTTGCTTCGTGATTAATAGGGATAAGACATAATTCACCCCAAAAATATGTGATGTGGATTACCTCAGGATTTGAGATTTGGATATCCTCAGAAAAAAAAGAATGAAGCGCTTTATTCAGCAGAGATCATAAACATGAGTAAGTCTCTTTTTATTTATTTATATACTTGTATTAGGTTTCACATAGTGTGTAACATTTTACTAGTTGGACTTTTTCCAAACTATAATTCCTGACTAAATATATAATCAAGTGAAACATTATGAGTTTCAATAACAATATACACTACTATACCATTCAAAAGTTTGATGTAAATAATATAAATGTAACAAATTAATGTAAATGTAACAAATGTAACAAACAAAGCTGTTCTATCAATCCAAAAGAAAAAACGTTTTTTTTTTTGTTTGTTTTTTGTTTGTAGAAACTCAGATTGTTAAAAGGATTTCTGAAGGATTGTGTAACTGAAGTAATGATGCAAAAAATTCAGCTTTGAAAGTCAGCTTTGATCGTTCCTAATAAACTGTTTATCTGCACTCGCAAGTGAATATTAAATTATGTTGTGGGATAATTAAATATATTCTAAATAAACTACAAACATACACTTATATACATTTATTTTGTCCTCACATTCTTTCTTGTAACACTTCCCCTCTCAGTCAGACAACTGACTGAAAGGCTCATTATTTAGCTCATTATGCAGGCCTTTGTCTTCTCAGGTGTAAATTACAATGATATTCATGATAGTTGAAGCCTACTCGCATATGACTTTTACAAACAAAATGTGTCTTAGAAAATTTTAATCAATATACTGTTTTCTGTGAGTAAACAAGATGATTTTCACATAATTTAGAAAGAAAATTACAATTATTGCCTTGATGAAGTCTTTGGCGGAAAGCTGAAGGTGATTGCTGATAGGCTGTCCCAATCAGTGGCGCCTGCACAATCCAATCACAAAGGGAAACAACAAATTGAGAGTTTCTGAGAATTTTCTTTGTTCCTTTTTTTCTTTTTTCTTTTTTTTTTAGAAGTAACGGGTACTTACGGAGTAAAGAGTACAATATTTGCCTCTCAATTAGGGAAGTCGTGGCCTAATGGTTAGAGAGTCGGACTCCCAATCGAAAGGTTGTGAGTTCAAGTCCCGGGCCGGCAGGAATTGTGGGTGGGGGGAGTGCATGTACAGTTCTCTCTCCACCTTCAATACCATGACTTAGGTGCCCTTGAGCAAGGCATCGAACCCCCAACTGCTCCCCGGGCGCCGCAGCATAAATGGCTGCCCACTGCTCCGGGTGTGTGCTCACAGTGTGTGTGTGTGCGTGTTCACTGCTCTGTGTGTGTGCATTTCGGATGGGTTAAATGCAGAGCACAAATTCTGAGTATGGGTCACCATACTTGGCTGAATGTCACTTCACTTTCACTTTTTTTTTTTTTTCACTCACATTCAAGTAAGTGATTTAAAATTTTTAGTTTTTCACTAACCATGCATAACTTTTTTTTTTTTTTTCAAAAATAAAATAATTTACATACATGCTGTTCACATATTATTATAGCCCAGTCTGTGCTGATTACAGTGAGATTAGACTTTAGCCATTTAGATGTTTATAACAAACTGAAAAAAGCACACAAATTTCAGGGCATGGCAAAACTTTTCCAGGCCCCAAAAATACCCTTAGACCTCAGAGAGTTAAAGTCTTTGTTGCTGTGATTGCTGTCAACATGACCCGTTGAAGGAAAATCGGTAGGGAAACATGACCTGGTCATCAGGTTCCTTGGGGGGCGAGAAGGTTAAATCCTCCCAGGCCCCTTTTCATACCCTCCTGGGACCTGTCTCTGGTGTTAAAAATACTACAGCAGGGCCCATTTGAGCTTTAGCTAAATTTTATTTGAATGAAAACTCTGCTCCTGCTTGCATTGAACTCCATCAAGAGTGTAGGGGACCTGCATGTATTTTTGGTCGACGATTAATACCTAGAGTTTGGGTCAGCTGACTCCTAGGTAATCCTGAGGCCCTGGCCCGGCTTTGGGACGAAGATTCCAACTACTTACTTCAGGGATCAGATGGTGAGCCTGCAAGCACTAATCTCTGAGAAGGCGGACCTAGCCCTAGCTTTGCTCTGTCCCGTCCAATCCTTCAGATGCAACACAGACCAGACACAGAGCTTTAAGATCTCAGGCCTGATCTTTGTCTGTTACGAAGGCCGGCAGAAGGGGAATGCCATCTCTAAGCAGAGAATGGCCCATTGGATTGTGAATGTCATCACCCTGGCTTATCAGGCACAGAGTGTGCCCTGCCCAGTCAGGTTGTGAGCTCACTCTGCTAGAAGTGTTGCATCCTCCTGGGCGCTGGACACTGGAATGGGGCAGCATCCATGATGCTTTGGTAGGGATCCCAATTCCTCAGTCACGCCCTGTCACCACTGCTGCTGTACCACCACTGAGTGGCCGGGTCACCAGCTCAGCTCCTTAGCGAAAACCTGGTATCCGTTTCCCCGGCTGCCATTTTATGCTCATGCTGTGATCATCTGCAATTGGATTCAATCATTGCATCCCAATGTGCATTGACTCATTTACTTTACACTCGAATTGGATTGGTCTCTTTAAGCGAGATCCCAATTCGTTGGTCATCACCATGACATATCTGTTCCATCCTTCAGGGAACAAGAGATGTTTACTTTCTACTTTGGGATATACTTCTACTTCTGCAATGTCACATGCTTCATCTAAAATCATTATAAAACACAATTTTCTAATTATCGTGTAATTTGAAATATGGGTATTACTTTTACAGTGGTGCCCTTATAATGTCCAAATGTCATTTCAAACATCAAACCAAGTATCAGTAAGCAAAAATTAAGAACATATTAATTTTAAGTAAAGGTCATGCAACATTTGATTGAATGATTTCATCAAATGCAATACGATTCAGATATTTTAAGTTCCCCGCTATTTTTTCAGAGCACTTTATCTACTTATTTTCCTTGCTACTGCTTTTAAGAGAACTTACTACATCTTAATGAAGCATTCATATGAAGAATTTGATCACCTTTCATTACTCTTGAAACAAACATGCACATCTCACAGAATAAAGGACATGATGAACCTTGTCCATTAAGAATATTTTTTAGGTAGGTCTCAAATAAAAAAGAACAATATGTGTGTGATTAAAATTAAGATTTGTCAGTCTTACTCAAATTACATCTTATTTCAGTTCTGATGGAACAATTATTGGGTGGAAAGGGTGTATGCTTTTCTCTTGAAACACTGAACTAATTAGGTTCCTTTAATCTTACAGATCTGATAAACTCATTATTCCAACATTTAATACATACCCTAAATAAAGTTTAAGTATAGTTGTGTTTACATTTCAGATCACTTGATTTTTTTTTTTTTTTTCAAAAAGGATTTGCTGTTTAAAATGCTATTATTCATGTTATTTGAAAATGTACATCTTGGTAAACTGTTCGATCTGTAATGATGCATGTTTTTTTTTTTAAGATTCAAATCGCTTTCATTGCAGTATTTAGTTTTGGATAAAGCAACATTCCAACATCCAATCACAATATCAGTTTTAATGTGTCAAATCAATAGAATTTTGCTACAAGTGTTTAGAAGCCAGTCGGTCTGTGTCTGTTATCTCCAGCTCAATAACATGAACACGCTCAGAAACCGTCATGTCTTTGATCAATTTGTAGCCAGCAAGATGGATGTAATATTTTCAGAGCAGGAAACATCAATTATATATATATATATATAATTGATATATAAAATAAGTTGCACAACTGTTTTATGTGGGTTTTAACAGCTTACTAAACAGGCTTCGTTTAATATGGTTGATGGTGCATTTTTACTCTGTTTTCAAATATGCAGCTCCTTCATAATGACCATTTTCTCCTTGGTAGCTTCTTTTCACAACTCCTCTGCTTTTATATTTTTCTTATGAGGGTGGTTTCATGTGGCCTGCATATATATAATTAAACCATCAGCACCCACAATGACATTCAAACATCAGGATATTGTCTTTTCACCTGTTTCCCATTTATGTTTATGTATTTATTTTACTTTAACTGTTGATATATATAGAAATTTGTACTGTAGATTTGTAGAAATTTAGCATTGCATAACTTGCTCACCAGTGGATCATCTGCAGTAAAACGGTGCCATCAGAATGTGACAGCTGATAAAAACATCAGAATAATCCACAAGTAATCCTCACAACTCCACTCCATAAAGTAACATTTTGTGATGCAAAAAGTTGTGTATTTGTGAGAAACAAATCCATCATCCAAATGCTTTGGACTTTCAATCTGACAGAGGATCCATTGGTGAGCCATTGTAATGATACATTTTTCAATGTCTGTTCAGATGAAGAAACAAAATAATCTACGTCTTGGATAGCCTTTTTTAAAATGGGTGGTGAACTATTAATTTAAGAATACCACATTTCAGTTTATTTCCTTAGAAATATCAAAGAGAGCTATATTGTAATTTCTTATTTATAATTACATAAAATGAAAGAATTGGTTAAAGATTTAGAAACTTTTGCAATGTGCTGCAACTTTAGACAATGGTGCAAGAGTAAGGTGCAACCTTGGTCATTTACCACTACATTGTTCTAATCCAGTGGCATGAAAGTGTGAGATGTAATTTCTGTTGCCCTTCAGAGGCCATTACAGCTTCTAACCCAATAAGGTAATTGACTCAGTGTGCTGGGCTTTGGGGAATATGGCTGCATGCAATTTCCTCAAAGAGAGAGAAATGACTGGCTGAAATATCAGCACTGCCTGGCTTAATCGAGCCAACTTCTTGAAGCAGATTGTGGCCTTTTAGTGATGCACTCTTACAAAACGTCCAATTTAACTGATTGTTCTCAGAATTTTTTTTGTCTTTGCATTCTCTAAGTAAAAATCAAGTTAAATCCACTGCTTAAGTCTGCTTAAAGTGGACTTTAATTAGTGGTGTTCTGCACTACAATTGCTAGTTGGGATTGGGGAACTGAACAAATTGGGTGATACTTGTTATATAATGATTTGTGACACAAAAATAGTGATGCTCCAAAAAGAAAAAAAGAAAAAAATATCCTACTACTTTTCAATAGGGTCAAACATAAAATTGTCTGACAGATGAGAAAACGGGTATAAAAACATACTTACTTACTGCATATGAAGATACTTGAAATTATTACTTTGTGGAAGTGCTTATTCTGTATCTATTCTAAGGGTCTAGAAGAACATGTTTCTTCTTATCCTTTTACATAATAATAATGACAACCCAATTAATTCAAAATTTTCCAAGACATGAAAATATCCAACTGATGTATCATTAGTAAACCTTTGAATTAATCAATTATATATATATATATATATATATATATATATATATATATATATATATATATATATATATATATATATATTTATTCTTTCAGAATACTCTCAAAAAACCACTGCCTAAACTGAACTGTTCAAGCTCAGAAAGTATTTCTGACCATTGTGATTAGGCAAATAACTATTTCCAATTGCATTTGCAGGTGGTAGGGATTTAAGTGTACTTAAAAAGGAAAAAGAACGTTACATACAAGGATAATCATTCTACATGAAGGTTATCCTAAGCTTCCAGTCTGTCTCAACCACCTGCAGAGTATTCTGATAATGCTTCTCTGATCTGGCTGCATCAAGGTAATGCCACATTCTGTAAAGTCACAACAAAGTGGCTGTGGCGTGGACAGTTGTGGCCTAATGGTTAGAAAGTTGGATTGTAACCTGAAAGGCCATGGGTCCGATTCTCAGTATTGACAGGAAATGTAGGGGGTGGAGTGAATGAACAGCACTCTCTTCCACATTCAGTATTATTAAAAATTATTTATAATTTTTTAATGCAATTATTTTTTTTCTCAGCATTTCAGGTTATCCATTGTGACTAAGAAATAGTGTGTGTATTATTAAAAAGAACATTTATTGAACACTGCTTCATTTTACCATATTCCTGTTGCTGTTATATTTAAAACCAATACCACCCATTAAATTTGAAAAAAATCACAGTAATGTGTGGCCTCTCATGGCCTATTGATTTATTTCAATATTAGTTCTACCAACAAGCAAGAAGCTGGTGTCATAAACAGCCGGTAACAGAATGACTTCAGTGCTCTGTGTGGGTGGCCATCACCTCAGAGACTCTAAAGTGCAGCTGACTCATCTTTCAGGCAACTTGGCACTGTCAAAGTCATGGTCAGAGGTGGGTAGAGTACCCAAAAACTGTACTCAAGTAAAAGTAAAAGTACTTCTAGAAATATTTACTCAAGTAAAAGTAAAAGTACTAGTCTTGAATAGTTACTTGAGTAAGAGTAAAAGAGTATCGGATAAAAAATCTACTCAAGTAGTTAGTTACTAGTTACTTTGGGTCATATATACTGAGCCTATTTTTATTTAGATATATAGATAAAATGTATGTAATGTTTGTGTGCGTGTATAAATGTATATATTTCATCAGCCTTTACTCCAATTTATGTAATTTATTATAAAACCCTGTCTGTTTACTTTAAGAGTAACTAAACCCTAAACCAACTTTTTTTAGTTAATGATCTATAAGAATGGGGCTTTATTAGTGCTGTTCATTGATTCGAGTAACTTTTTTGCCATTTGAGTATAAAGTGTTTTAATTCTACAATAAATGGTGTAAAAACATCTGAGTGCTGCCCTCTTCAGGTTGAACGGTGGCTACTGCAGTTGATTTTTCCTATTGGATGTAGCGGTGGCAAGTGACGTAAGCGGTGGCAGGTGACGTCAGCAGTTTCCAGCCCACCACGCCCCTTGGTACGAGCTACCACGCCCTTGTCAGTATAAAACCATCTTGTTCCGTCAAAATCACTGTAGTGAGTCAGGAGTTGGAATTGTGAGTATTGAAAACGATCAGGATAGACTATTATAGCATCTATTTAGCATATCAATTATAGAGTTATTTATATCTTCAAGTTAGCGTAGATTTATCTGTATTTAGTACAGTGGTCAGGATGGTACGTAGGTGTGTTGCTGGTTGTGACATCACTGCTGGACTGCATAGTTTTCCAGCAGACTTTAAAATTAGGCGCCAGTGGTTGCATGCATTTGGCCTGGAAGACCGCGAGTTCCCGTCTAGAGCTGGAGTGTACAGACTGCATTTTACACGGGGTTGCTTCTCCAACGCAATGGAGGTGGAAATGGGCTTCTCCACACAGCTCGCGCTGAAAAGCGACGCGATTCGGGAGTTAAGACCGTAGTTTGAGCCAGCGGCTCGATTTGATATGAACAGACACCTCGACATCCTCCACTTCAGGTGAAGGTGGGGGAGAAAAGTCCTCTACTTCAAATGATCGCTCTGTTGCAAAGCTACTTGCGTCATTACAGTCACTCTCCATTTTAGCGTCTCTGACAGCAGCTGTCAATCAATCCGTCACTGCGGGTCTCAGGTTCACGCCGCACTCGCTCAGCCCCGCCCTTGGCTCGTCTCCTCTATCTCCGCTGTGATCTGCCCACTTTTCAGCATTTTTCAAATATTGTCAGTGGGTGGAGTCAGGCTCTGACCAGGTGTTTAGTTACCCTTTAAGTAACAGATATAGGTGTCATGCCATAACATATTTTTAATACGACTGACTTTATATTAAATGTGATTTTAACATTGAAAGTTAATTTTATATAAATATTGCTACTAATCTTTCATTGTTCAGAAAGAGAGCAAATAACATTTACATTATTAAAGATAATTTTCACTGACAGTCTAGATTTCAATCACTCTCAGAAACTCCCCTTAAAATCACTGAAACTGTTAACACTGTGAAATCAATATCTTAATTAAAGATTTGTACACACATCTGCACTTTGTTGTTTCTGACGAGAGAATTCGCCAGAAAGAGGTATTCAGTCAGTGAGTGAATGAAGGAAGCACAGGCATTTTAGAGATGACTCATCTGAACGCCTCTGATTGGCCAATGCTTTAATAAGCTCAAAAGAATCATGTGTGATTGGTTATAATGCGCAGCGCTGTATAAACGCATCTATCTCTGGCTAAGCGCCAGCAAGCGATCACAGATCTGAATTTAGCAGCTGATGACGTACTCGCACCGGTGTGATTATATTAAAATGAATAAAATCTTAATCGGCTATTTTTTGTCTTTTGGAAGCTGCATTCAACTTGACTCCCCTCTGTTATAAGCCACACACGTACAACAAACTAATGTCACAGTGGTATCGTGTACTGTAATCGAATGTAGCCCAAGTTATTACCTGTTAAACAGTAGACAGCACACTTGGTGTTCATCTAATAAGGATCTCCATCGCTAGCAAATAATAGCCTTTGCAGATTTGCTTTCAATTCAGTGCAGCTCCAGCCACGTTTTCAACGCTGCTGATGTTAAACGTTACAACTCTGAGTGAACCGCTTCAGTCGCTCAGCGCGTGCGGCAGAGAACTGAACGACTCATTCAAACTGATTCATGAACCAATTCACTCGTTTGGCAATTGGTTTGATCAAGCCTTTGAACAGAATTGACTCAAAAGAATGAATCATTCGCGAATGGGCATCGCTCATTGCCCAGAGAAAAGTAGACGGCGTGTTTGGAATAAACTGAAGCATTTAGAACATTTATTGCATTAAGATAAAGTAACGAGAGGAGCGTTGCCCACAGTAACAAAGTAAAAGTACAGGTTTTCCCCCAAAAATTTACTCAAGTAAGAGTATAAAGTACCCATCTTTAAATATACTCCGAAAAGTATTAGTTACCCCAAAAAATTACTCAAGTAAATGTAACAAAGTAAATGTAACTCGTTACTACCCACCTCTGGTCATGGTTACCTTCTGCAGTCTCAGAATCATTGTTGGAAGTAGCATTGGTTGAGAAAATAGTATTGGTTTAGAGTTTCAGAGTAAAAATAAATAAATAAATACATAAATAAATCCAGACTGCAGGCATCATAACTGAATTTGGCAGATCAGTGCTATTAGTTGAAGTCACAGATGACGGTCTTAAGAGCTGAAGGAAGAGCCTGTCTGGATATTAGATCTAAAGGCATTAAGATCAAGTAGCCACTACTGTCAGGCCACAAAGGACGGAAGGAAATAAATGAGACATTGATGATAGATGACCTACCTCATGTCAGATTTCATATGTAGTTGTGCTTATATTAGCAATTTCAGAGTGATTTCTTATTGGACTGAAAAATATTTATTCACTAATAAAAAAAATAAAAAAAAACCCTAATGATTTTCTATTCACCATCAAAAAGTTACTCTCGTCTTTGATGATGGCAGTTTTTACATGATTTAGTTGTATTTTTCTGTGTTTATTTAAGTATATAGTAAAACCTAAAATACAATCTATGATAGTGTCACAATGCTGAAGGAGAGAGAGTTGCGATGGCAGACAATGTCTTTAAGTTAACCCTCTGGAGTCTAAGGATGTAATCAGTAATCACTGTAATCAGCACAAACTGGGCTATAATAATAATATGTGAGCAGCATGTATGTACATGATAGTGTTTTTGAGAAAAATGTATGCATGGTTAGTGAAAAACTAAAAATGTTAAATCACTTGAATAATGCAATAAAACACAAAAAGAACATTGATTCCCGGGACTTTTGAGAACTGAAGCTTGTAGCCTATGTGAAAGTAATCTTGTTTACTCAATTACAGAAAACAATATATTGTTTTAAATTTTCTAAGACACTTTTTGTTGGTAAAAGTCATATGCGAGTAGGCGTCAACTATCATGAACATCATTGTGATTTACACCTGAGAAGACAAAGGACTGCATAATGAGCTGCATAATTAGCCTTTCAGTCAGCTGTGACTGAGAGGGAGGAGTTACAAAAAAAAGAATGTGAGTAAGTATAAGTGCACAAAGTTTTTTTGTTGCATAAAGCGGCCCTAACCCCTCTCCAGGTACGTTTGGCATGCTGGATAAACGCGCTGACAGAGGAGACATTGGACTCTGAATCCTGCGTGGAAAAGAGCGGAGGCTGGTAACCAAAGCAACCCTGAAACGGTGACAAACCGGTAGCTGAGGATGGGGCGGAATTATGGGCAGCCTCGGAGGAGGGAAGACCTGTAATGAAATCTAAGGCGATGTGCGACCATGGCCAAGACTGTAAAGGGAGAGGTCGAAGGATGCCAGCAGGTGGCGAATTGCTGGCTTTGGTCTGTGCGCAAACGGTACAAGAACTGATGAACTGCCAGATATCACGTTCACGGGTAGGCCACCAGAATCTAGAGCGAATGGAAGAGATGGTGCCCCTAACACCAGGGTGAGCGGATAGTCTAGAGGAGTCCCCCCCTTGAAGTACGGAGAGCCACGCAGAGGGTGGAACGAAAAAACGGTCTCTTGGGCAAGAGTGAGGGGTGACGGAGTGAGCTAAGGCACGGTTAACAAGACGTTCTATTCCCCAAACAGCTGCGCCCACCACCATGCCCTCGGGGGGACTGAACTGCCGTGAGAGCGCGTCTGGCTTCATGTTCTTAGAGCTCGGTCGGTAGGAAATGGTGAAATCAAAGTGCTCAAAGAAAAGTGCCCAACGTGCTTGACAATTCAATTCAAGTTTATTTGAATAGCGCTTTTTACAAAATATACAAATACAAATCGTTACAAAGCAATTTTACAGAAAATTATGTTTCTACAATATTTAGTAATAGCTTATAAGTGGTGACTGTCAGTTTGTGCACCTATGACAGGATTTGTAGAAAAAAAATTATACAAGTCGTAGTCAGCCAGATGATGAACATTATTAATATTAATAATAGTTAATAAGTATTATATGATGCAGTCACACTTGTAGCAATAATTGTTAGTTCTGTTTGTTGATTCAGGGTTAGCATCATCTCTTCTCAGGTGTTCTGGATCCAGACTGGAGCTTGTGTAAATCCTAGTTACATCCCGTGGCAAAACATAGAAACAAATAGAGACATCATTAGCATAGCTGCTGTTCCAACAAAGTAAAATTAATTAGTTTAACCCAAGCTAAAGAATAAGAATGCAAATTTGATCAGATACAACTATACTCACAATTTAAGATACATTATTCAAATGCTTGGCGATAGAGATGTGTTTTTAATCTAGATTTAAACAGAGAGAGCGTGTCTGAACCCCGAACATTATCAGGAAGGCTATTCCAGAGTTTGGGAGCCAAATGTGAAAAAGCTCTACCTCCTTTAGTGGACTATCCTAGGAACTACCAAAAGTCCAGCGTTTTGTGACCTTAGGGAGCGTGATGGATTGTAGCGTGGTAGAAGGCTAGTTAGGTATGCAGGAGCTAAACCATTTAGGGCCTTATAGGCAAGTAATGATAATTTGTAACGGATACGGAACATAATAGGCAGCCAGTGCAGAGACTGTAAAATTGGGGTAATATGATCATATTTTCTTGACCTGGTAAGGACTCTAGCCGCTGCATTTTGGACTACTTGTAGCTTGTTTATTTAAGCAGGACAACCACCTAGAAGTGCATTACAATAGTCCAGTCTAGAGGTCATGAATGCATGAACTAGCTTTTCTGCATCAGAAACAGACAACATGTTTCGTAGCTTGGCAATGTTTCTAAGATGGAAGAATGCAGTTTTTGTAACATGGGAAATATGATTTTCAAAAGACAAGTTGCTATCTAATATAACACCCAGATTTTTCACTGTAGAAGTAGTGACAGTACATCCGTCTAGTTGCAGATTGTAATCTACAAGATTCTGTGTAGTGTTTTTTGGTCCAATAATTAAGATCTCTGTCTTATCCGAATTTAATTGGAGAAAATTATTTTTAACACACTCCGTTAGCTTAGATAATTTAGAGGTTTCATCTGGTCTTGTTGAGATATATAGCGGAGTATCATCAGCATAACAGTGGAAGCTAATTCCGTATTTTCTAATAATATTACCAAGGGGCAACATGTATATTGAAAATAGAAGGGGACCTAGGACGGATCCTTGTGGCCCTCCATATTTTACTGATGATAAATGAGATGACTCCCCATTTAAGTAAACAAAATGGTAGCAATCGGACAGGTAGGATCTAAACCATCTTAGAACCTGCCCTTGAATACCTGTATAGTTTTGTAATCGATCTATGAGTATGTCATGATCTATGGTGTCGAACGCAGCACTAAGATCAAGTAAAACTAGAAATGAGATGCAGCCTTGATCTGACGCAAAAGCAGGTCATTTGTAATTTTAACAAGTGCAGTTTCTGTGCTATGATGGGGCCTGAAACCTGACTGAAATTCTTCATACAGATCATTTTTGTGCAGGAAGGTGCTCAATTGAGCAGACACAACTTTTTTCTAAAATTTTAGACATAAATGGAAGATTTGAAATAGGCCTATAATTTGCCAGTTCACTAGGATCTAGTTTTGGTTTCTTAATAAGAGGCTTAATAACCGCCAGCTTGAATGGTTTTGGGACGTGACCTAAAGATAACGACGAGTTAATATTGAGAAGCGGTTCTTCGGCTACAGGTAACAACTCTTTCAGTAATTTAGTGGGTACAGGATCTAATAAACATGTTGTTGGTTTAGATACAGTGATAAATTTATTTAGCTCTTCCAGTCCTAGGATCTAGTTTTGGTTTCTTAATAAGAGGCTTAATAACCGCCAGCTTGAATGGTTTTGGGACGTGACCTAAAGATAACGACGAGTTAATATTGAGAAGCGGTTCTTCGGCTACAGGTAACAACTCTTTCAGTAATTTAGTGGGTACAGGATCTAATAAACATGTTGTTGGTTTAGATACAGTGATAAGTTTATTTAGCTCTTCCAGTCCTATATTTGTAAAGCACTGCTTTCAAATATAGATATATAAATCAAATCATTTATCTTTGGGTGCGATGGATGAAACTGAAGTGTTAGATGCTGTTGAATCTACATTCGCTATTGTATTTCTAATGTCATCTATTTTATCAGTGAAGAAATTCATAAAGTCATTACTATTTAACGTTGGTGGAATATTTGAACCAGGTGGCGTCTGGTAATTTGTTAATTTAGCCACTGTGCTAAATAAAAACCTTGGATTGTTTTGGTTATTTTCTATGAGTTTGTGGATATGCTCTGCCCTAGCAGTTTTTAGAGCCTGTCTATAGCTGGACATACTGTGTTTCCATGCAATTCTAAAAACTTCCAAGTTAGTTTTTCTCCATTTGCGTTCAAGACTACGAGTTCCTTTCTTGAGAGAGTGATTATTACTGTTATACCATGGCACAGTACGTTTTTCTCTAACCTTTTTCAATATGTTGGGGGCAACAACTTCTAATGTATTAGAGAAAATAGTGACCATGTTGTCAGTCATTTCGTCTAATTAATGTGTATTTTTGGGTACAAATAGCAGTTGAGATAGATCAGGCAGGTTATTTGCGAATCTGTCTTTGGTGACTGGAACAATAGTTATCATAATAATAGAAAACATTGAAGGTACGATATCTATAGCAGTAAGATCGATTCCATGCGATATAATTAAATCTAGTGTATGATTAAAACGATGAGTGGGCTTGGTGACATTTTGCTTGACTCCAAAAGAGTTTATTAGGTCAGTAAACGCAAGTCCTAATGCATCATTTGTATTATCAACGTGAATATTAAAATCTCCCATGATTAGCACCTTATCAACTGTAACCAGAAGGTCTGAGAGGAAATCTGCAAATTCTTTTAGGAATTTTGTATTGAATTTTGACGATGGAGTCTCCGATGATCACAGCGTCACGTCCTGTCTCGCGGAGGGGAGCGAAACGGTTCCGTGTGGAGATCTCGAAGACCGGAGGGGGAGAAGTCGTCGCCCAGGGCCTGGCTCGCGTCCTCAGCTGTAGATGCACCCAGGGTCCTTGGTGTCCCGGCGCCGGAGTGAAGGACATCTGGGAAGATCGCGTCCTGGGTGCACCGGGCCTGTGCAGAGAAACACACGGAGTAGACGTGGTGGGACTGTTAACAGGACGCTGTATACTTAGCCCGGACTTTTGAGCGTCAGCCCGGGATGATTCCAGTTCGGCTCTCCGCTCTCCCAGCTGGGCCTGCCTCACCTCAAGGTCGCGAATCTGCTTCACCACGGCCTCGAATGCAACTCGAACGTATCCTCGTCTGCAATCAAAGGTAGATATTCATCCGCCATTAAAGTAAGTAACAGCGAGTACAGCAGTGGTAATGTGTGTGAATAGAGTATTAGCAATGTAAGCGCAGTTAGCAGCAACCATGCCGCTGATGCTAACGGGCTATAAGCTAATAGCGGACCCAGGAGCTCAAAATAAAACTAGTGATAACAAGGCGCTCTGATAGTTTTTGTTGTAGAATACAATAGAGGATATATTCACAGGTTATATAAACGGAAATGGTGTATAAAACTGATTTTTAAGATAAAAATAGTCGATAAAAAGAATATAGTGACGGAGCTCAAACGCAGTACGGGCGCCAACAACAAACAGGAAGTGACGTCCAGTGACTTCCTTCTAAAACAAGTAAACAAGTGAACGAGCGTTAAGTCTCTTAGAGGGTGCAAATGTACTCCAAATTCCTGTGATCGGTCAAGACTAAGAATGGCACAGAGGCACCCTCTAACCAGTGTCGCCAATCTCCGAGAGCCAACCTGATGGCCAATAACTCGCGATAGTCAACATCATAGTTGCGTTCCGCGGGTGCCAGGCGGTGCGAAAAAAAGACGCGGGGTGAATCTTCTCATCGGTAGCTGAGCGTTGGGAGAGGATGGCTCCCACACCCACCTCCGAGGCATCGACCTCGATGATGAATTGCCGGCGATAAAAATTAGCGAACCCCAGGAAACGCTGAAGAGCGAGACGCGAGTTGGGCGGAGGCCACTCCGTAATGGCACGAACCTTTGTGGGATCCATACTGATGCTATCAGTGGAAATAACTGAACCAAGGAACGTGACGGATTGGGCATGAAAAGTACACTTCTCCGCCTTAACAAATAACCAGTTTTCCAGGAGGCACTGGAGTTTGATTTTTAAGATAAAAATAGGTGGTGCAGATGCTGGGTTAGATCGGACATCTGAGCCACGAGGGTCTCCATGACGCTAGATCCTCCTCATGATGGGCCAGCATAGCTCCCTGCAGTTCAAAAGCATTCTGGAGTGAGTTTTCCCTTGCTGAGTCCATGTCTGGCCAGATTCTATTCTGTCACAATGCTGAAGGAGAGAGAGAGAGAAGGGGAGAGAAGGCTAGAAATAGACGGTCTAATCAGAGAACGCAGGTGCCAGGTGTAAAGAGAGGAGAGAGGGGAGCAGGGAGAATGAGGGACAGCTGTGAGTGATAATGAGATGAATGGAAGAGTGTGTGAAGGATACTAACCAGGGGGCTGTTCCATAAACCAAGATTAGAGTATAAGCCAGGCTTATTTCGGTTATTCAGGCTTATTTTTGGTAGATTCGGTTTCATAAATCAAACTTACAAAAGTTCAAACTCAGTTACCCCGGCAACTTAACCAGGTCCGGGGCAGGCTAACTGTCAGGCTAAGTCTGAGTTCAGGCTTAACGAGCATACCATTTATACTCACCTTCTGGTATTTCGATGTCATTTTATTTTACTTATCCACTATTAATACAAATTATTTTAAATAAATAAATAAGCAAATGTACTTTACTAATAAATGTAAGAAATTATAAGGTATAAATACACTAAGAAATGTTCAAAACTTGTGTGTTTAATTGGTGAGTATGGTTAATGAGTTTGGTAATTAATTAAAAGTATATAAATAGGGAGCTGAAATCGTTTCCAAACTTAACCATGGCGTGTCCTTTCATAGATGAGGTGATGGATGAGGGAGTTATAGTCTTGCGGAGGGCATTTCAAAGAGAGAGAACTTTCAGAGACAGGTCAGACCCATTGGCTTTTAATGACAGCTACCTGTATGAGCGATATAGGTTCTCAAGAGATGGGATTGCATATATTTGTAGATTACTAAGCCCATACATTGAAAATAATACACGCCGCAACAGAGCGCTCACAGTCCCACAGACGGTGTGCATTATACTTCGCTTTTTTGCCAGTGGAACATTTTTGTACACCGTTGGATATGCAGAGAATATCAGCAAAGCATCAGTTTGCCGCTCTGTACGAACTGTGTACCTTTCTTTGAAAAGACTACTCAATGTGTTCATCACATTCCCTGGCCACGAAGCTATTCGTACCATTAAACATGCCTTTTATGGAATAGCTGGTAAGTTCAAATAACTATAAAACATGGAAATATTTCTTGACTGTTGATTTTACATGGGACAGATTTAAAAACAAACATAATTTTCCTAGGTTTCCCAAATGTTATCGGTGCACTGGACTGCACCCATGTGCGTATTAAGTGTCCGTCTGGTCCACATGAAACAGACTTTGTGAATAGGAAATCAGTACACAGCATCAATGTACAGGTACGGTCCCACTGAGATGATATTGAAGGCTATGCTCTAGCACTAAAGTGTTCTGTACTAAGCTGGGCACCAGTGTTTAGTTCATTGCAATTAAAATGTAGTGACCTACAGGTTAATTTATTTTAGATGATTAGTGATGCAGATTGCATCATCACAAATGTAGAGGCCAAATGGCCAGGCTCTGTGCATGACTCCAGAATCTTTAGAGCCTCATCTCTCTACCAGCAACTAGCAAGAGGTATGCTAGTAATCACTTAAATCGCAAAAAGTCTTAAAAAAAAAGAAGAAACAAAAAAACTACATTATATCTATCTATATATATATATATATATATATATATATATATATATATATATATATATATATATATATATATTCATTCTGTCTATGCAGGAGAATTCTCAGGAGTTTTGCTGGGAGACAAGGGATACCCATGCCTGCCTTACCTCTTGACTCCCTATCAGGAGACCCAGACAGAGGCACAGCACCGCTACAACATTGCCCATGCACGCACAAGAGGTCGTATTCAGATGGCATTTGGGCTGATAAAGTCAAGGTTTCAGTGTCTGAAGCACCTCAGAGTGACTCCACCTAGGGAATGTGACATTGTAGTGTCTTGTGTAGTGCTCCATAACATTGCTTGTCTGAGGAGAGAGAGGCAAGCAAGGATTGTTGAAGAGGAAGACTGGGGCAATGAAGCAGTATTGGAAGAAAACGAAACAGGCAGACTTATACGAGACACATATGCAAATAATTATTTTGCTTAATATGGTCTAAACCATGTGTAGCTTTTAAAATTTTCCACTGGCCCCTCAACTTTCTCCTTAGTTGAACAAACACACAGAAGTCAAAGTATTTAATGTGATTTGTCTTTATTCAGAGTGAATCTGCCTGTTAGGGGTGAAAACACACAAATAAATTTTGTGGAAAGTGATCAAAAAGGTAACTTTTTTTTTTTCTTTTCCTTTTTTTAAAAATGGTAGTTCTACTTGCATTTTTCTGTAGCTGTTGAATTTCCAGCTCCAACTTTCTCATCTTCAGTTTTTTATACTGGATGTCGATCTCAATCGCTTCCATTTGTTTAAGGATCGTTTATACACTCCTTTTATGTTTTCTGGGTTCTGTAGCAACATAGATTTAAGTTATTTCATTGAATACTCTTGTCACATTGTTTTCATTTCTTAATACTCACTTTGTCACATGTGGTCCCAGACTGGGAGGGCTCTAGAACAGTGTCAGCATCCTGAAAACACATTATGATCATTTTATCACACAAGTACACTTTTTAATATTCAATACAGTATCACATGGAACCTGTGACTACCTCACGCCTCCTTGAACATACATACACAGTCTCCTCATCCTCCTCAACTGATGGGCCTTCTCCCTGTGACCACTGATTAAACTCAGTTAAACTCATTAGCTTACATGACTGATTTAAAAGGTCTCATACTTACAGGCAACATGATGTCTGGTGGATCCATAAAGCATACAGAATCTTGATTAAAAAAAATTATACCAAAATGCACCACTACAGTAGCACAAGTACCTCTACGTGACATTACTGCTATGGTGTACTTAGGCTTACAATGCCTAAGGAAGGAGGAAATCAGTTAGTCAGGAAGGAATAATGATAATAAAACACACACACCTTTTATATACTCACTCCTTATACTACGTGATATCATTTTAGATGATGCCCCCCCCCCCTCTATTCCCTCATGGACGGGCCTCCCTTTATTAATTTCCAAAGCCAGCTCCTCTGCAGGAGTGAAGCTGGCTGGTGGTGGCCCTGCCCCAGTGCCAGCAACCTCAGTCTTCTTTTTGGTCGCTGCAATTAAAAAAAAATACATTAAAAAAACCTGAATAGTTGTAACTTCAAGCTGGCATTGATTACATATATACATACCATTGGATTTACTTACCATTCTGAACTATATTTTTATATTTTATTTTCACCTGCTGCCAGGTTCTTTTTCCTTCACTTAAGTTGCTGCTGCGTGAAAGCAATTAACGTTACGGTTATTCACACACAAACTTTGCAATGTATTGTGACACACATTCAATGCTGATAAAGTATTTTAAATAGCTTACACCGCTACTTACGCATTGAGACGATCAGCAATTACCTGCCAACCTTTCTCTCTTGCTTTATTTATTGCCGCTGTATTGCCTTTTTTGGTGATGACATCTTTAAATTCTTCATATGTTTCCAATAGCAAACGCTGTTCCGTTGCCGTTAACATCGCTGCTCTATATTTTCCTTTTGTTGCCATGGTAGCCCACAGTAATTCGATTGACCCATGCTCGACTTTTCAGGACTTTTAAACAATGGCGTGCACGCGCAATTATCTAGACTATTTAAACCTGACTCAAATTAGTAAGATCACATGATCCTCAACTTACTGTTATGGAACCAATTTAAGCGCGGATGTTTAGCTCGGCTCATTCAAGTCAGGTTTTGGACTTTAATCCCCGCTTTTCTAAGCGGCTTTTATGGAACAGCCCCCAGAAGAGGGAGAAAGAAACAGGAGGATTCCCGGTTCATGACAGAAAACTGACATTTGACATTGTGGGAATTGGATAGTGGTCCACTCGAGGGTAATAATAATAATAATAATAATAATAATAATCAATGCATGTAAACTGCAATCAAAATAATATTATTTTTATATCATTATTGTTGCATGTTACATGGTGCATTTAGTGCGTTGCCTTTTTTAAATTTAAAGTAAATATAACTTTATCATACTTTTTTTTTAAATAATTTTCTTTAAATTGTATCACATATTAGTTTACTTAACACGACAGGTGGAAAGACTACGAAAAGTAAAAGTACCATTAAATTAATTAAAATTGACTTAAGTACAATCAAAATTACCAGTCTGAAAATCTACTCAAGCAAAATAAATAATTAAATACCTCATTTAAAATTTACTCAGAGTAAAAATTACTTGGTTACATTTTAACAGTGAGATGGAGGCAAAAATGTGATAGGCCAAGAGTGATAATTAAACACATCTGATCCAGCTAATCTAATCATTCAGGCTTATTTGAAATCTACATGGTATGCGTGTTGGAGCAGGGTTGGAATTAAAACCTGCAGGGCTGATTTAGCCCCTTTCACACTGCACGTCGGACCTGGCAAATTGCCGGAACATTGCCGGGTCGCCTTCTGTGTGAAAGCAAACACGTCCCGGGATTGATTCCGGCATTGAACCCTGGTCGGGGACCTAGTAACATTGCCGGGTTCAATCCCTGGACGAGCGCTGTGTGAACAAAAGCCAGATCCAATGCCGTGTCGTAGTGATGACGCACATTATCGCGCGACTCTTTTACCGGCTGTTTTGAAGGAAGATCAACGTTCGCAACAAAAATATGTGCAAACTTTAATGAAGCAGAGATCAGTTAGTTCCTCACTTTCCGCGCTGACGCCGAGATCGTTCGCTTACTTTAGTGAAAGTATAACGTGTCTAACATTTTCGACTCGTACATTACATGTCACGCCCTGATGTCACGTGTCAGTACAGGACCTTTACGGGTTGTGTGTGAAAGCACGCACATATCCCGGGTAATCACTGGCAGTGTGAAAGTGCAAAATCTAGCAACCCGGGAACAATTGCCAGAACACTTTACCCGTGTATTTGCCGGAATCGCTGTGTGAAAGGGGCTTTTGACACCCACTGGGACCCCAGCTAACAATTTTTGGTCTCCAGAACGTTTCCGTAACGTTAGTTTTTTGTTCTCAAAACATTCTTAGAACATTAGTTTTTTGTTACCATAACGTTATTTTTATAGTTTGTTTATGGTTAGCCACGAAAGTTTTCTTAAAGGCCGTAATTTTTTAAAAAATTTGTGCAATTTGCTTGTTGGTAATAAACATTTAAACTGTTATCTATTGTATTTTATCTTGTTGGGTATCACAAAACGGAATATAATACGAAAAAGTAGGTACTATCTTACAGCGGTCTCCTTTCCCCCACAATGCATTGCATCACGTCACGTTGGGGAGAGAATTTACCAAAGCCGCCTTGAGAGTGACTAGAGAGACGAGTAGTAGCCAAGAGTATTCAGATAGCGCAGATTATAGATAAATACATAGATATATATAGATAGATAGACTAGATATATAGATAGATAGACAGACAGATAGATAGATAGATATCGACCAACAGCGACCCAAACGCACTCGCTTCCCTACAGCACAAGCTTTCCAACGCAGTTTCCATGGGACAGCACCACCCACACAAGCACCTGCCAAACACAGCGACAGATACGGAGCTACGTTTGCAACAACATTTTCACCGGAGGAAGAGATAAACGCTTAGAAACGTCCATATAGCTAGCATGATGCTTTCTATTTCTAAATGACAAAGACAAAGTTTACCAGTTCTACGACACTATGACAAAGGTTACCAGTACAACCCGAATTCCGGAAAAGTTGGGACGTTTTTTAAATTTTAATAAAATGAAAACTAAAAGACTTTCAAATCACATGAGCCAATATTTTATTCACAATAGAACATAGATAACATAGCAAATGTTTAAACTGAGAAAGTTTACAATTTTATGCACAAAATGAGCTCATTTGAATTTTGATTTCTGCTACAGGTCTCAAAATAGTTGGGACGGGGCATGTTTACCATGGTGTAGCATCTCCTTTTCTTTTCAAAAAAGTTTGAAGATGTCTGGGCATTGAGGCTATGAGTTGCTGGAGTTTTGCTGTTGGAATTTGGTCCCATTCTTGCCTTATATAGATTTCCAGCTGCTGAAGAGTTTGTGGTCGTCTTTGACGTATTTTTCGTTTAATGATGCGCCAAATGTTCTCTATAGGTGAAAGATCTGGACTGCAGGCAGGCCAGGTTAGCACCCGGACTCTTCTACGACGAAGCCATGCTGTTGTTATAGCTGCAGTATGTGGTTTTACATTGTCCTGCTGAAATAAACAAGGCCTTCCCTGAAATAGACGTTGTTTGGAGGGAAGCATATGTTGCTCTAAAACCTTTATATACCTTTCAGCATTCACAGAGACTTCCAAAACATGCAAGCTGCCCATACCGTATGCACTTATGCACCCCATACCATCAGAGATGCTGGCTTTTGAACTGAACGCTGATAACATGCTGGAAGGTCTCCCTCCTCTTTAGCCCGGAGGACACGGCGTCCGTGATTTCCAACAAGAATGTCAAATTTGGACTCGTCTGACCATAAAACACTATTCCACTTTGAAATAGTCCATTTTAAATGAGCCTTGGCCCACAGGACACGACGGCGCTTCTGGACCATGTTCACATATGGCTTCCTTTTTGCATTTTAGTTGGCATCTGCTGATGGCACGGTGGATTGTGTTTACCGACAGTGGTTTCTGAAAGTATTCCTGGGCCCATTTAGTAATGTAATTGACACAATCATGCCGATGAGTGATGCAGTGTCGTCTGAGAGCCCGAAGACCACGGGCATCCAATAAAGGTCTCCGGCCTTGTCCCTTACGCACAGAGATTTCTCCAGTTTCTCTGAATCTTTTGATGATGTTATGCACTGTACATGATGAGATTTGCAAAGCCTTTGCAATTTGACGTTGAGGAACATTGTTTTTAAAGTTTTCCACAATTTTTTTACGCAGTCTTTCACAGATTGGAGAGCCTCTGCCCATCTTTACTTCTGAGAGACACTGCTTCTCTAAGACAAAGCTTTTATAGCTAATCATGTTACAGACCTGATATCAATTAACTTAATTAATCACTAGATGTTCTCCCAGCTGAATCTTTTCAAAACTGCTTGCTTTTTTAGCCATTTGTTGCCCCCGTGCCAACTTTTTTGAGACCTGTAGCAGGCATTAAATTTTAAATGAGCTAATTAAGTGGATAAAAGTGTAAAATTTCTCAGTTTAAACATTTGCTACGTTATCTATGTTCTATTGTGAATAAAATATTGGCTCATGTGATTTGAAATTAGTTTTCATTTTATTAAAATTTAAAAAAATGTCCCAACTTTTTCGGAATTCGGGTTGTACTTATCTGAACTAACGTCATGATCACTGCCACTAGATATAAAGAAAACGTTGATTTTTCACTCTGTGCTATTCAATGACAGTAAAAAATATATGTGTCGTTATTGTGCACTGCTGCTCGTAGAGTAGCTCCAGTGCTCATTGCTGCGATGCTAAATGATAGCAACTCACCAGGACACTTCACCAACTCATTCTCCTCGGACCATGCATTTAATTAGCTTTGACGGACATCAGTTCTTGGCAATTCCTAATTTGTCCTCTCATGTCTGGCAGGTTCGAATTTATACGGCTGCGGGCCATCATACATGTTGGCTCTTGCCACCTCTTCCTCATCCCAGTCAGTCCCTATAGTTCTGATGCTGCGTTCCAGGCAGGTTTTTGAGCTCGTAATCACTAATTCATACCACGACTAACGACTTTGTAGCGTTCCAGGCAAGTTATGCCAAACTTTCTGAGCACAAGGAATTGTAGCTAGATTATTTATTTTATTGCAACGTTACATTGACCTAAAATCGTTTTTTCAACGTGTACCACTTGCATAAACACTGCATCCGTAGGCAGTATTATTCGTAGGGGCTGCCATCATTGTTTCGCGTGCTGTGTGGCCTCGGAACTCGGAGTACATCGATCTAGTACGAGTTCACGGGTGGGAAGACACAGGTTTGACTGCCGTTCCAGTGCACTTTCACGGGTTTAAGGTTGGAAAAACACAGGTTACGGGTTGCCTGGAATGCGGCATCATACTAGGCTGAGGCTACCTTTCCTCGACTTCTCCCCAACGTGATGTCATCACTGAGTTGCGTAAAAAAAATAGTTAATACCAAAAACGTAAAAAACTGGTCTCCTTCGTACTCCTTTGAGCTCCTTTCTACTGGCAATCTGTGACCTGTTTGTTCTTTTACAATTATACCAGAAACTTTTGTTAATGCTAATTGTTATGCATGGCCAAACATGTCATTAGGGACTACATTCTTTATGTTCTTGCACTATAATAATTATAATAATTCCTTACATTTATATAGTGCTTTTCTAAGCACTCAAAGCACTTTACATTGTCAGGGGGTATCTCCTCATCCACCACCAGTGTGCAGCATCCACCTGGATGATGCGATGGCAGCCATATTGCTCCAGAACACCCACCACACACCAGCTTATTGGTGGAGAAAAGACGAGAAAAGAGTGATGAAGCCAATCAGCAGATAAAGCAGGTGTGCCCACGTCACACCTCATGTGTAGACCGTCTGCTTTTTTTTTTTTTAGGTCACTCTTTACCACATTGGTCAAGCTGTTCAAACACTGGTTGATATCAGTGTTGACTGACTGGTGGAAGCTCAGCACAAGGGAGCTGACGTGTGACTACCGGCTTTAGTTCAAACATCTTTGCCCAGATAAACATTTAATTTTAGAGCCAGTAGATGTAATAGTAAAGTTCTGAATGATGGCTGAGATTTGTCTTGGTCAAATTAAGTGCCTGAATATGGGGTGGTGGTGGGGGGGTCATGGTACAATTTTTTTATTTTTTTTTTAACCTGTGTTATTGTTAAAGCTCCATGTACTGTCCAAATCACAAAGCATAAAAGTCAAAGATCAGTGGTATAAAAAACACTTGTATGGTTTTGCACCTTGAAGATAGAGTGTCTTGAGACTTTGTAAATAGTATCAAATTGCTATATAAAATTGCCTGCTCCAGGGGGCTGCCCATAAGTGTCCTGAACATTGCTTTGGATAAAAGCATCTGCCTTGTGCATTTGCAGCTTCTCTGCCAGTTCAAATATGTCTGGCCATTCATTGCTGACCTCGATTGATACCAAACAAGTTTTTTTTTCTTTTTTTTTTCAATCTTACAACATCTAGACCTCTTTACCGTTGGCTTGCATTGTATTTTCAGCCTCAAGTAAGACACCCACAGTCTGTTCAATGACAACCTCATGCGTACAGCACACAAGACCAAAATTTTGTGCAATCTGATTGGAGCTTGCAACTGCAGTGATGATGCAGCTTTGGGAATGGGATGAACTGGTTTTACTTAGTCCATCCAGGAAACAAAAACTTGTTTAAATAACAATTACTAATATACTAATCTGGGTGCACCCAATATATAACGTTTAGTTAGAATTCAACCTTATAAAATTAAATGTTCAAAAATTACTTTTGACAACCACATTAAACTCATAAACATCAAAAATAACCCTTTGGTAATCAAACCATTTATAAAAATATTAGTTTGTGTTATGTAAAATCAAAGGAAAACAGTTGCATCACCACAGAACTATTACTTTCAGCAGTCTCTCAAAGAAAAGGAAATCTTTGTTCCTTTTGTACAGAACTACAGAATTTTCCTAATTCTACCACATTCCTGGGTTAGTTTGGCTGTTTCACCTCAGTCAGCATTCATCTCATGTGGGTTGGCTCTCCATCTTGAATCATTCATTGAAAGGAATGGTTCTCTTACGAGAGTTCTCTCGTACTGCGTCTTAGCTAAGACGCTACGGGAAAAGTCTCTTTTCACGAAACACTGAAGCAAAAATTTATCCTTAATTTTGAATTATTGTAAAGCGCATTTGCAGCAGCACACAGCCATAGGCGAGACGGCTCGCTCGCTTATTGGCTGCTCTGCGGCAACTGCACAAGCCTATCGAGCGCAGGCTGATGCAACATCAGACCAATGAGGGCGCTCGCGCCCTCCATGCCACTTCCCGCCGAAACGGGTGTGGCCTAGCCCTATAAAGGGAGCTCGAAAAGGCTGACTCACCTGATTTTTCATCTCTTCAGCGAAGCTCACGCATCGTTGGATCACGAGAGGAAGCAAGCGCCGTCGATAGCATCTCAGCGGGACGAGCCATTCCTGAAGCCGCTGGCCTACGCCGCCTTCCACTGCCGTTCCTGCTGCGCGTTCCGGCGCCTATATCCTTTTTGTATCCTCGTGTGTGTTCGCCCTGTGACACACACTCGTTAAAAAGAGCTGCGTCTTTTTAAAGATGCCCTCGTGCGGCTCGTGCAGAGCCCCGCTCAGTGAAGGAGACCATCACGTCATCTGCGTCTCCTGCCTGGGTGAGGATCATGCAGCGCTCGCGCTCACTGACGGCGGCTGCCCTCACTGCGAGCTACTGCCGATGGTGACTCTGAGGACTCGCCTGGCATTCTTCTCCGAGCCTGCATTCCCCGCTGCGCCGCAGCGCCGTAAAAAGCGCCGCTCCCAGCAAATTCCGGAACCGTCTCCAGCTCAACCGAGCTCGCTGGTTCTTCCTGCTTCACTGGCCTCCCCTGCATCGCTTCCCGATGGTCAACGCCCGCTGTCTGCTGCCGCGTCTTCCGAGGAAGCGGAACTCTGGGCCGCGTCGGGGGAAGAGGACACGTGCTCTCTGCTAGCTTCGGGCAGTGAGGGTTGGGCGAGCTCCGGGGATCTCGCGCCCTCTGCTCAGAAGCCCAGCAGAAGGGCTGATATCGAGAAGGAGTTGATGCGAGTGCTCACGCTGGCCGCGGCGAGCCTCGAGTGGTCTGCACCAGCGCCCCCCTCTCGTTCCCGGCTGGATGGTAGCTTTCTTCCGGATGAGCGTACTTCTCCTAGCTCAAAGCCCGCCCCGTTTCTTCCTGAGCTTCATGAAGAAGTGGCGAAAGCTTGGAATGCTCCATACTCGGCGCGAACTCGTTCGTCTGTTTCGCCAGCATTCTCTGCACTGGATGATGCTAAAAACAGAGGCTACCAGTCACTTCCGGCAGTGGAACAGGCTATAGCGACGCACCTTTGCCCGCCCTCTGCTGGACGGTGGACGAAAGCGGCGTTGCCATCAAAAGCCTGCCGCATGACGTCATCGCTGCTCGCGCAGATCTTTTCTGCTGCTGGGCAGGCTGCGTCTGCGTTACACACCATGGCCACACTGCAGATTTTCCAGGGTGATCTCCTCCGTAAGCTGGATGAGATGGGACCTGAAGCTATCTGTCTCGCGGATTTGAGGAGTGCTTCGGATCTCTCTCTCCGCGCTACTAAGTCCGCTGCACAGGCCATGGGACCGGTTATGGCTTCCGCTACTGTGGCTGAGAGACATCTATGGCTGATGCTATCAGACATGGCAGAGTCTGAGCGCGCTGCGTTCCTCGACTCCCCGGTGACTCCCACTGGCCTCTTCGGATCGTCTGTCAACTAGTTTTGTTGAGAGATTCGTCGAGGACCAAAAAGCGTCGCAAGCTTTCAAGCACTTCTTGCCGAAGCGCTCCGGTTCTGCAGCGAGTCATGCTAGACCGGCCCCGCAAAGCTCTCAGCCACGCCCCCCGCCTCCTGCTGCTTCATCGCAACAGCGTCAGCAACGCAGCTCGAGACCCCGTTCTCGCTCTACCAGCCGTCGCCCCGCGCCGCAGGAGACACGGCAGAGGATTACGGTGAGGCCTGAAGCCCCGAAGTCATCCTAGCACTTCTAGGAAAGCGCCGGTGTATGAGTTCCGCTGTGGCCGAGCTCTCACCCAAGCGCGCCGCTTTTTCAGATCCAGGAATTGTGACTGTCTCAGCGTTTTCTGCAACGCACAAGCCTGTACAGTTGCCCGCTTGCCTGCACACAATAGCCGTTATCACGGCTACCCAGATATTTCCCGAAAAGAGTGTAATTTCTGGTGTCCCGGCCACGGCCGATGGTGCTATAAATGTAGTGACGATGCCCACTGCTCAGTGCCCATCTCCACATATAAGCACAGCCCTTCACACAGGGCTCGCGCCCATAAGATCAACTCAGATCGATCGCGCGCACTACATAGTAAACGTGCCCACTCCTCAGTGCCCACAAACACTATGTCACACACGGCGTGTGGTTTCTGTAAAAACGAAACCCGTGCACGTGCGCTCTGCCCAGGCAGACAGCGAGTCGAAAGCAGTAAATGTGCACGCTTACAGTCCACAGTTACTCACAGACAGCACGAGTCCCAAAGGACCCGCTTAGCCCTCCCTCACTCGGTTAAGCACCGTGCCGGGGTCGAAGAAGAGCGATCTGCCCGCTGTGATCAGCGCGCTCCCCGCCTCAAACGTCACAGGCATAACGCCCATGTTACAGCACACCGAAGCGCCGCCGTTGCCAAGCCAACAGAGCGCGATTCGCATCCAACCCTTAGCCATTCATGCAGATGCATGGTCAGCGCTTCCAGGGGTTTCGGATTGGGTGCTAGACATTATAAAGGGAGGCTACTCGCTACAGTTTTTTCGACGCCCTCCGCGCTTTTTAGCGCGTGTCGAAACTGCGATCAAAACAGAAGTAGCACACCTACTTCGGGCCGAAATATCAAAACTGTTGAGCAAAGGGGCTGTGGAGCCTGTATCTCAAGCTCAAAGCGAAGGGGGGCTGTACAGCAGATACTTTCTAGTGCCCAAGAAAGACGGGGGTCTCAGGCCCATACTGGATCTAAGACAGCTGAACAAGGCATTGGTGAAACACAGTTTCAAAATGCTTACGACCAGGAAACTCCTCGCGCATATTCGCAGAGGAGACTGGTTCATGTTGATGGATCTGAAGGACGTGTATTTTCAAATACAGATAGCGTCACGTCACAGGCGATACTTGAGATTCGCCTTCGAGGGCCAGACATACCAGTATACAGTCCTGCCGTTCGGCTTGTCCACGGCTCCTTGTACGTTTACGAGGTGCATGGACGCAGCGCTCGCACCTCTCAGACTCAGAGGCATGCGAGTGCTGAACTATTTGGACGACTGGCTGATTCTGGCTCAATCACGATCAGAGCTCGTGGAACACGGGGCCATTTTACTCGATCACCTCGAGAAACTCGGTCTCAGTGTCAACTGGACAAAGAGTTCGCTGAACCCCAGGCAAACGATACTGTTTTTGGGTATAGCTCTGGACTCACGCTCCATGACGGCGCGGCTGTCGCCACAGCGAGCGTTGGGCATTCAGCGCGCAGCGAGCTCTCTCCGCTGCGGCGCGACCTTCTCGCTGAGAGAATTTCAGAAGATGCTAGGTCTCATGGCCTCAGCATCTCCAGTTCTTCAGTTGGGCCTGCTCCGCATGCGCCCCTTGCAGTTCTGGCTGAAAGCAAGAGTACCGTGCGGAGCATGGATATCTGGTCAGTTGCGTCTCAAGGTCAATCAGAGCTGTGTTACAGCCCTGAAACCCTGGACAGCGGACGACTGGAGGACTGGAACATCTGTCATTCAAGACGGTGTTCTTGTTGGCTCTCGCTTCAGTGAAGTGTGTGGGTGACCTGCACGCGCTCTTGGTGAGCCCGACGTGCTTGGAGTTTGGGCCTAATGACTCAAGGGTCATACTCAAACCTAGGCATGGTTCTGTGCCGAAATCCCTCAACACGCCGTTTCGGGCTCAGGTTATTTCCCTGTCTGCCCTGTCGGTGTCAGGAGAGGATGGAGACTCGAGTCTTCTTTGCCCCGTTAGGGCTTTAAGAGCTTATGTGTCTCGCTCCGCTGTCTTCAGACAGACTGAGCAGCTGTTTGTCTCGTTCAGTGGACGTTTCAAGGGAATGGCTGTTTCGAGACAGAGCCTATCCAGATGGATAGTTGACGCCATAGCGTTAGCTTACGCTTCCAGGGGCCTTCAGTGCCCACTGGGCGTCAGAGCACACTCCACAAGAGGCGTGGTCTAGTGGGATCTCCTTACAGGATATATGTATGGCGGCAGGATGGGCCTCGCCGTCTACATTTATCAGGTTCTATAACCTGGAGGTTCCCGCCCTGCAAGCAAAGCTGCTGTCGGTATAGTTGAATCAGGGTCCTGATTGGAACTCTGAGATCGCAAGCGCTATGCACTGCCGCCTGTTATATGGGCAGTATTGCGTAAGACCCACATTACCACATTGGTCAGGCCTTGCCTTGATTATGTGATGTCATGTTGCCGCGTCTACGGACGCTGCTAGATATGGGACGGAGGGTCCCCCCCCCCTCCTGTTCTAGGACTGAGGTCCCTCTGGTGATTGTGCACTGTAAATCCTGGGCGTCGCTTCCAGGTTTATTGGTGTGTGATCCCTGCGTGCACGGCGCTTTACATGGAGTTCCCTTAGCGTCTTAGCTAAGACGCAGTACGAGAGAACTCTCGTAAGAGAACGTACTCGGTTACTAACGTAACCTCGGTTCTCTCTAGAAGAGGGAACGAGTACTGCATTCTCTGCCGTGCGTACGATTCACTCTGATTCGCTTCGGCTATGAAATAAATCAGGTGAGTCAGCCTTTTCAAGCTCCCTTTATAGGGCTAGGCCACACCCGTTTCGGCGGGAAGTGGCATGGAGGGCGTGAGCACCCTCATTGGTCTGATGTTGCATCAGCCTGCGCTCGATAGGCTTGTGCAGTTGCCACAGAGCAGCCAATAAGCGAGCGAACCGTCTCGCCTATGGCTGTGTGCTTTACCATAATTCAAAATTAAGGATAAATTTTTGCTTCAGTGTTTCGTGAAAAGAGACTTTTCCCGTAGCGTCTTAGCTAAGACGCAGTACTCGTTCCCTCTTCTAGAGAGAACCGAGGTTAAGTTAGTAACAGAGTACGTTTTCCAGCATTAAAAAAAAAAAAAAACTTTGGTAATAATAAGTTCACAACCATATCAGGTTCACTGTTTGTAATTTAATGACAGTTAGCATTTAATTTGCTAATAAGTTCACAACCATATCAGGTTCACTGTTTGTAGTTCAATGACAGTTAACATTGAATTTGCTAATAAGTTCACAACCATATCAGGTTCACTGTTTGTAGTTTAATGACAGTTAGCATTGAATTTGCATTTGTCAGCTTTTAAACAGTGACATTTCAACACAGCCATTACACAATTTAAACAAGTTACTCATCATCATTACCATGCAACATGAACATTTCAAACTCATAAAAAAAAAAAAGTATTTTATCTTTCAAGCTGTTTGATGCCACTCAGTGGGTGTTGCACTGCGTCAGTCCAAGAGAAGAAAAAGTGCATCCATAAAAAAAAAGTGTTTCACACTGCTCCGGGAGTTGAACAAAAGCCTCCTGTAACAAATCAATGTGTTTTGTAAGAAAAATATCCATATTCAAAACTTAATAATCACTTAAATCTAGCTTGCGCTCACAGTAGTAAATGAGGCAGTTCCTGGGGAATGATGTAAAAGGTCTGCGTTTTTCTTACAAAAACGCATAGATTTGCCGCATGAGGACTTTGTTCAGCCCCCAGAGCAGTGTAAGAGATTTTTTTTTTAATTTAACTTCTCTTGGACTGATGCAGTGCAACTCCCACTGTGTGGCATCAAACAGCTTGAAAGATCAAAGTAAATTTTTAAAATAACTCTGACTGGATTCATCTGAAAGAAGAAAGTCATATACACCCAGGGTGACTTCAGGGTGAGTAATTTATGGCTTAATTTACTTTTTTTATTTATTTTTTTTGGTTAACTTTAAGTTTGCTTTTTTTTTTTTCAGAATCACACCAGTACACATCCAATTACATATAAAACATTTTCTATGCATTGCAAAATGTGTACTCACCAAAGTACAAAAAAAATTAAATAAATAAATAAAAACACATATGTATATATTTTATCATTTAGACTCATTTTTACTTTCCTGCTCCAAATTACGCAGCTGCTTATCTCTTTGATATCAAGGAGAAACTAAAATGGCTCTCCCCAATATCATCTAACATGGTGGGGCAGGACTTCAACGGTATTGGTTGATCACTGAAATGTGAATAAATTTACTGTCGAAAACAATCGTTTTACAATCTTTTTTTAGATTTTATCACATCATAAACTCAATTCTAAGTTCATTTCTTTAAAAACTGTTTAATTCATCTCATTATTAAAAAATAATAATAAATTCTAAATTATATAGTGTTACATCTTGCTGCTCAATAAACATTTATTATTATTATCAGTGTTGAAATCAGTCTTTTCAGGATGATAATTGAGAAATAGAATATGGATAACATCTAGAAAAATACTTACAAATGGAAAATGACAACTATAAACTGCAGGTTAAGGAAACAGAATAATGTATATTTTGTATCATTATTAACATCCATTCTATCAATTCAATGTTAAAAAAAAAAAAAATATATATATATATATATATATATATATATATTTTGTCACAATGATAAATGAAGGATCCAAAAGCAGAGATGAAAAATAAACAGTCTTTAATGGAATAATCTTAACAAAGGCAGTCTGTAGTAGAAGCACACAGAACGGGATCTTGAAATAATGAGCTGACTCCTCTCTGAGGATTAGCAAAGCAAGGCTTCCATGAAGCAGGCAGTAGCAGCACAGGAGTTGCACTCAGTCAGGTGAGCACCGCAGGTTACTCACTCTTCGGTACAGCAGGAAACAGAGACAACAGGAAAACTTGACTGTTCCAGACAAACAAGACAGAATAAACGTGAGTACAATTCTTAATTCAAACTAGCAGCAATACGAACGTGTGACATACAACAATAATCCGACAGAGAAACTACTAAAACCAACACCAGATAAAGGGTGAACACTCAGAGCAAAGTAGGAACAGGTGTCAAAGCAAATCAGCGCGAGCGCTAATAGTAATGACTACCAGGTGAATAATGAGGTGTGTGTGTGTGTGTGGGTGTGTGGGTGTGTGTGTGTGCGTGTATGTGTGTGTGCGCGAGTATGCGTGAGAGAGAAGAGACAACCTGACTCATGACATATATATATATGTTTTCATAATTCAAAGAGTGTGGAATGATAGCCTATCTAAGACAGTTGGCTTCAACCTATAAATAATTATTGATTGATTGTATAATTGCAAAGTCTCCCTATCTGTGCATCCCTAATTCTTAAACGACATATTAAACAAAACTATCTCTGGTTCGTAACTTTACATATCATTCAGACAGTTTTTCCTGTGTAATTGGACACTTCTGGTTGAAATGAGCATCAAGTCAGTAGTCTAGCCTTGGTAGGCTGATAGCATGATTACATCGCAGCCAAATAATTGCTATTGTTGGCACTCAAAACAAGCAAGGGGCACTTCAGAATTCAAATGCATTCAGTTGTTAAATTGTTTTGGAGATACACATGACTGCTAACATGTTCAATTGTCTTATCACTCTTTCTACCTACAGTAAAATGTGCAGAGATAATTTAGAAGAAGATTAATTGCTGACTGTCAGAGGAATTCCAAAAGACCTCACTGAAATAAACCTGTGCATATGAAATTCAAATTAATGGTTGCTGAGCAACATCAATCCTGCACGTATTTGCCATATCTCTCTCTCTCCTTTTTTAATTTAGCTCCTCTGCTTGAGTTAATCTGTATTTCATTGAGGCTGTGAGATAATTAATGCAAATTTCAAATGAGAAACTTATTTAGTATGAACTCTAAGAAATTTGTTAACAAGGCTGTGATGTCTCATATATATATATATATATATATATATATATATATTTATTTTTTTCCATCAGCACACCAGGAGGCGGCACGACAAACACTTTACATGAACAAATTACATTTCATTATTCAGGTGGAAGTGGCATTCCTCCAATTAAGATTAATTAAGTCAATTAAGTCAACTCCCAAAAACATATTCAACATTATTTTTTAACTCTGTTAGCAAAATAAAAGATTATATTGTCCACGTGATAATTTTAGTCTCCTGCAGGAAACTAAACGCTAAATCAACCAAATTGGCTGGCTTACTTCCAGTAAGGATGCTAAACAGTTGAGTGCAGTGTGTCTACTCCTGGCCCCTATCGGTGGTCGGTCATGTTGATATCAAGGACAATATCATTTATTTTGTCATTTATTATTTATTTTTTTTCACATTCCTTGAAAACCACTGATTATGGGGAAACCCATTGGCGTGATATTTTTTTTTTTTCTTAACAATATAATAATTTATTACAATTTCAAAGTATCTGTAAATTTGGATATGCACAATGATCTTTGTAGACCTGCTATAAAGCTTTGGCAGCTTATAACTTGCATGTACTATGTATGCACATATTTATTTATTGTTCCTCTACTACTAGATTAAATTATTATAAATTAAGATATTTAAAATATTTGTATAGCTTATGTGGCCTATACTCAAATATTTTTCTTTATATTTCTGTTTTCTTCAATAAGGTAAATAATCTAATACATAAGGCATCAAATAATTCATATTTATTTCATTTGTATAACTATATATGATATTTTTATTCTCAGCAACACAAATCAATATCATAATGCCTGTTAAACAGTTCAAATTATCCATTGTGAATAAAAAGTGTGTGTGTGTGTGTGTGTGTGTGTGTGTCTAATGCATATCTTAACCCATTGACACTGGTGGATTAGATTGTTTTCTTTTTCTCTGGATACTGGCATTCTGTGATCCCAAAACATCCCAAAGTCAGCAGTGAATTGTAGATAATAACATTTCCTGTAGCGGAGCAGATGAAAGTAGTAGCTTGAGGCCAGTCAATTAGCTGAGCTGGTGTAAGACGCTCCCATTGTGAGCGCTAAAAGCCATTCAATAAATCATAAGCAATCATGGGAATGGTGGCGTCGAGTGTTTGCCTCTTTGAGCGTTGTCTTTGCAGACTGATGCCACATATTTGCCAGCAACTGTTATCTTTGTGTTTGTTTACTCACAACATGAGGTTCGAACTTTCCTAAAGCTTGAGCTGCAGAATGTGTAGTTTGGAGGTGATATGTAGGCTCTGGCTCATGTAATCCTCTGATTGTTTATTTATATATTGTATTACAGTGGCTGACGTCCAGGTGTACTTTATTTCCTTGCTTCACCTCTTGTGAGAGTGCACAATTACTTCATGACCAAATCCACCAAATGCACAGCTGTGTCATCACACAAACCTGAATCCCAAAAATGAATGGCTCAATTCACAATGTAGCTCAAAACTGAGACTAGGATTCTGTGGTATGTGTTGCAGACGGAAAAAAAAAAACAACAAAAACAAAAAAAACAAAGGAAAGGACAAAAGACACATGACTATATTTTAAAAGTCAATAATTATTTTAGATAATAAAATGTTTAAGGGAATGTGTATTATGCAGCTGCTGAGACTGATTACTGTTTCTCAGCAATTTTATCAACTTTTTGTCTTTGAATTTATAACATTTGCTACATGTTTAATAGTTAGAAATATATTGTTTGAAATATAGTGCCATTCAAAGGTTTGGTGTCTGTTATAAACACACACACACACACACACACACACACACACACACACATATATATATATATATATATATATATATATATATATATATATATATATTGTTATTTGTATTATTCCTGAAAGAAATGCCATACTTGAATTCAGCAAAGATACATTAAATTTATCAAAAGTCATTTATGATTTAAATGTGATATAAGATTCTGGTTATTGCTATTTGAGTCCAGAAGGGTACTGGGACTAAAAAGTGATCCTGGACTTTCTGGCACAGACCAGCCCACCACACCAGGTCAGCAACACACCACACCATAAACCCACCAGCTAACATATAACACTATTCAGAAATAAAAATGCTATATTATTATTATTAACGAATTAATGACTGGCATACTTTTTTTTTACATTATAATTATTCATTTTTGTTTAATATGACAAATATTAAATAATTTAGAAGAATTTTTACACATCTATTTTAGAGCGTATAACTAACGTTAAACACCTACCATAATATCAGTCCATATGACACAATGCTCGCCTTTTTGCATCCCAATGTGCCTACTTATACTACAGCCTTAAAGTATGTACTCTTTTTGTGATGAAAAAGTACACACTTTTGAGTGTGCAGTAGAAGAGTAGGCAACCTTTGCGACATGCTATAATGTCATACAGTTGTGTCTTTAATGGACTGCACTGTTAAAAAGTTACACGCACCCGGTCACCGTAAATTGGCCTGTCAATCATCTTGTCAGAGTTAACATCCTCCACATTTCGTTTCATTTAACTTCGAAGAGAGAGGACATCACTGATAATAATTAGGCAGCAAAACAGCATATTAGAATGATTTTTAAAATGTAATTTAAATTTTTTTATTTTTAAATTACATTTTAAAATAACTTTAATAGAAAATCAACATTTGAAGTGTAATATTTCATATTATTATTTAGACTGTATTTTTGATCAAATAAATTCATCCTTTCAAAAACTCCAAACATTTCCAAACATTTACTTTTATCTTATATTGTGACGAATAATGTAAATGGCATTATGAAATTCAAAAATGCCAGTAGTAGTTTGCATCCCTGAAAATGAATGCAGCACAATAAATCCTGCCTTCTACACTTTGATTGGCTATTTCAAACATTTTGACATTGGCGAGCACTTTCGAGCCAGAGCACGCTAAATTAATTAGAGGTTTTGATTCAAATGGACTGCGTGGGGCATTCGTCTGGGCCGATGGAGGAATATAGTCAATGTACACTTACTATAATTCATTCTTTATGCAATGGGCCGGCTCACATTGTACAGGGACCCACTGGGAAAACTCCCGCTGCTCCAGATGGCCAGCCTGCTACTGCTAGAGGCTCAAAGCATGGTAAACATTATACCCTCAAGTGAAAAGAAACTATTTGTTTTCACATATTCAACAGATTTGGGGTCTTAAACACTGATCTCAGTCCTGTGAATTCCCAATGACAGAAACTTCAGCAATGCTGTGCCACTTTTGGCCCAGATCGATTTGCTTTAAAGCTGAACATGAGGCGAATGTTAAGCTGATCATGCAGAACGTCTGATTGTCCTTTGTGTTCGCGGCCCTGGTATGGCTGCATAGCTTACTTGGTCATAAGTTCAGCTGATTCAAAGATGTCCATGTGCAGTCACATCTCCAGGGGCAGAGGCAATTCCATAGATGCTGGCCGTCTGTGGATCTAGGCTATATAACTCAATGACAATACGAATCTCCTACAAAAATGTGTGATATTGAATGGATTTTCACAGAATTCGGAGTTAACATTTTGTCTGCATCTGTGTAAATTTTATATTCATTAATACCATCTAGACAGATAATTTATTTGTTTTTCTGTCTGGAGTAACTTTATAAAGGTGCACAAAGTCAGTGCTAATTTTTCACTGTGTGCCTTTAGTAAATCCTGACAGTAAAAGAGGGTTTGCGCTGGTGCAAGCTGTAAGTAAACCTGGCCCTAAATGTAAAAAATAAAATAATAACAATAATAATAATAATAATAATAATAATAATAATAAAAAGTTTGACTTATGAAAGTTAAACTTGCAAGTCAGAATCATGAGATAAAAAGATGCAATTTCTTGTTTTATTGTATTATTCAGTCACAGAAACAAGCATGCATTAAAACGTGACTTGTCCTATGCACAGTTTAATATTGAGTAATTAGCCTTTTCAAGCTCAAAACACGGATCTAAAATCTAATTCAGTCCTCTTCAGGGGACATTTACAGCATTTTGATATCATTTTGAAAGTTGTTTACTATAAGAACTACACTGTAAAACATCACAGCCCAAATAAGTTATATGAACTTACTTTTCCTCTTTAAAATAAATTGTCATTTTAAGTTTTGGATACTGAACTTAAGTTTATAAGTTATTGAAAATTTAAACGTAAAGTAATGTGTTGTCTTGACTTCTTCTGAGTTTTGTCTGGTTGTAAAAGTTCATTTAACTTGTGTCGGTAAGTTATATGTTGGGGGAGGGGCGATACACGGAGAGCGCGAAATACAGAGAGAAGTCATCGCCATTTTGAGTTAATGCAGCTGCCTGGAGACCTTACACGAATTCATGTCGGGAAACACAAAGAATGCGAGGAAGGTGAGTTTTTGTTTTTTTATTTGTAATGATAAATGAATAATGATGCGATTTATTGCGTGTTAGCCAATTTGACTGTGCTTCGCGAATGTAATACGACAACACAAGTTTTTCCCTCGTTAATTCACTGTTTTCCAGAGCCTCAAACGCTAAAATATTTATATCACTTTGGTTCACAGTGCTTATATTTTAGTTGGTCTTCGCCCTGAAGTCTGCAGGTATTATTATTGCATTGACCGTGCTCCGCGAGTGAACGCGGTCAGTTGATCCGCCGTCTGTGAACACCCGGTAAAGTCTGTCGCCGCTCGCATTTTACTGCACGTCTGTTTGTGGAATTAAAGTGTCGCGATACATTAAGCTTACAAAAAGCGTCTTCCTCAGCTTTTTGGCCATGCCACACTTTTGTACTGTAATTAAAAAATAGACATGTTCAAATCCAGGCAGCGGCTGGCTTGACCGGGTGATACGTTACACAGATGAAGACGCATTGCTTTTCTGCACCGTCACAGCTGTTGATTCCTCTTCAAAGTTATTGTCACCTCAAGATATAAAGTGCCGTACAAAGTTTTCAAGAAGCTGTGTGAAGGATGTTCATTTTACATTAAGGTAATTGTGAACTTGCTTATTTTTAATTCATTCTTTATTATTGATTTTATTACTTGTGACATGACCTCTATATATGACCTCTTTAATCATTTATGTTATAAAATGGCATGTGATTTACATATGTGATTATTTTTCATCTGTACTTGCTGCCCACTACTAGTCTCTTTGGCTCCATTTTTCCTCCTGTCTTGTGTCTGTTTCAGATGAGCACAGAGTTCACCATCGATCGTCTGCAGTCATTCTTGGATGGACTAGATGCCTTGGTGTCTTTTAGAGCTGTACAAAGCATCTGTATCATCAAGCAGGAGCTTGAGCCTTAGCAGTTATACAGTGCCTTGAAGGAGGTATGAATAAAAATGAACTCAATTTGATCAGTTTGCACTAATATAAGTGTTCTAATGTGTGTGTGTATATATATATATATATATATATATATATATATATATATATATATATATATATATATATATATATATATATATATATATATATATATATATATATATTGGAGTCCCTCAGTCTTGTTTATGATTGTATGTAGGACACACATTGGAACAGAAGAAAAGCTGCCTTACTTGGACTTCTGCGCTTCCTTTCAGAGGAGACTTCTGAGATAATCAAGATGTGTGATGTAAGAAAATATATTTAAATCTTGTGAATGTACTGATGATACTGAATTCATTGTAGAGCAGTATGCGTAGGGAAAAAGTAAATCAGCTTAACTATTACAATATATTTATTATTATTATTATTTTATCCCAGAATCAGTAATAATTTATGCTAAAATGCTTTTTTGACTGTCAGTTAATCTAAGTACTACACTATATATTGTGCCTAAACATGTCATCAATAATATAATGTACAAATATAACAAAATATTAATGTTTTTTTTTTTTCCTTTCCTTTTTTGCTTTATCTGGAATCTCAAATGCTGAATGTTGGTCAAGTGTTTACTATAAGGAAAAACCTTTGGGCATTTATTGGAAATAGACCAATTTCACATGTGTGTTCTTATTGCTTTTAGTGAGAGTTTACTACATGAGTATTGTTCAACACAGTCAATCACCATGTATTGTGCATATCATTCAAAGGTCAGAAAGCTACATGTACTTGTTTATATAGAGAACACTTACAATCTTTAAAGTGATCGATGAGCCGTTATTTTGCCTGCCACTCCTAATTTTTCCCCAATTCATGCCTTTTTCTTTCCCCCTCAGTTACATTTTCTATACCTCTTTTAATACCACTCATCTACCTTTCTTCTAGTTCTGTATACTATTAGAGAATCTTTAATGTTTTGATGAAATGGATTTTTAAGCACTTGTGTTCTTAAATTACTTTTTAAAACCTGTTTTCCTACAAGAATTTGTATTTTCAAACCAATGTTAAAGCTTGTACTTGAATTTATTTCAATAATTTTTCTAAATTTTTGAGCAGACCAGTTACAAGTCTATTTATTATGAGCTGATTTGAGTTTTCATGAACTGATAATGTAACATAGTAAGTTGTTTTAACTCAGAGCATCAAGTTGAAACAACAAATGGACATTAGTTTAATAAATAGTAAAACTTAACTTCTTGAGTTGAAACAAAGAGTATCTGTAAGTTGAGTTAACTCACATTTTTAAGGCAGCAGGTGAACTTTCGTTTATAAGTTTAACCAACGTGAAATGTTTTACAGTGTAGATCAGTGTTTCTCAACCTTTTTGGAGTATTGGACCCCCATAATATCTGAAACCAGCCTCATGGACCCCCTACCCCAGTTCTCATCTGCCATCCACTGTTTTCTTTCCAACCACAATGATTTTCACAGTTAAACGCTATGAATGCAATATCAGTGAATGCAAGTTAAGTAATTAAATTTTTTTTAATGACTGGCAACTTGAATTGCATCTGGCCATTTAATTTGATTGCATTGAAATGGCACAACACATTACACAATCAATCACAACAACATTGTCAATTTCAGAACAATATTCTACTGCATTCTGTAAAACATTACATGTCCATTAATGTCCAATTTGAGATTAATATTTTAACAACGTCCATTTGAATGTTACTTTCTTTTGTAAAATTTACACTTTTTAATACTAAAATTTAATTTTACTGCATTAAAATTACACAACACATGCTTCATCTACAACCAATTCTTTGGAACAACATTCTCTTTCAACACATGGAACAGTTTCAACACTGCCATCTATCTAATTTGGCTTTAACTTTTTAACACATCCATCTGAATGTTATTTTGCTTGAATCTTTTGTTTAATGTGAAATTTGCACCTGTTTATCACAAATAAGCTTTTGCATCCTGGGGTGAAGTGTAGCAACAGCAGCAATAAGGTTCCTCTCCAAGCTGAGTCTGTTTCTCTGTTTTGTTTTTATGTGTGCCATGGCTGAAAATGTGACCTCACACAGATAGGTTGATCCAAAAGGCAGCAGTTCATACAGAGCATGTTTCCCAACATCAGGGTACTCCTTTTCAACATTGCACCAAAACTGTGTCAGTGATGTTTCTGAAAACATTATTTTCAAACCCCTATCTGAGGACAAATCAATAAGTCTTTCCTGGAGGGTAACAGGAGCGGTCTGGGTGCAGGTAGACACAAAAGGGTTCCTTATCCAGTCAAGTGCAGAATTATGAACCTCAATGTCAGGAAAATATGATCTGAATTCAGAGGAAATTTTGTCCAAGTGTGCCTGTACTGTCTGCAGAATGCTCACTTTTTCAGCTCTAGCATTAACAAGGCACATGTCCAGCTGAGGGAAACTACTGACATCCCCATTCTGGCATTTCTGACACCAGAGCTCAATTTTCTTCATGAACCCTGAAACTCGATCATACAGGTGTAGGACAGTTGTGTCTTTTCCTTGCAATTCCAAGTTCAAGTCATTCAGCCTGCTGAAAACATCTGCCAGGTAAGCTAAATATGCCAGCCAGCTGTTGTTCTTCAGCAGTGGTGCAAGTGAATGCAAGTGCTCAGTAAGAAAGTCACTGACTTGATCCCGTAACTCAAACAGTCTCTGGAGTGTTTTTCCCCTTGAGAGCCAGCGTATATCAGTGTGAAGCAATAATTGCTGGTGTTCAGAATTTGCTCCATCACATAGTTTTTCAAACAATCTGGCATTTACAGGTCGGGATTTAATGAATTTGATGATTTTAACAGCATCATTAAGGACTTCGTGTAATTTGGGGCACATACGTTTTGAAGCTAAAGCTTCCCTGTGAATTATGCAGTGAACTGTCTTAATGCCAGGGTTTACCTGTTTTGCGCGTGCGAGGAATCCACGGGTGCGCCCCGTCATTGACGCTGCACCGTCCGTGCAGATATGTGAGCAGCGCTGCCAGTTCAACGAGTGCTCCGTGAAAAAAGAGTCCACAACATTAAAAACATCCTCGCCGGTAGTTCTGGCCAGCATTGGCTTGCAGAAAAGAATATGTTCGGTGATATTATCTGTGTCCTTGAAGCGAACAAACGCTACCAGTTGTGATTTGCCACTAACGTCAGTTGACTCATCTAATTGCAAAGCAAAATAGTCAGACCGCTTTAATTTTTCCACCACTTGCGCAAGGATATCCGCAGACATATCATCAATCCGACGGCATACAGTGTCGTTGGATAAAGGCACCGTTTTAATTGCATCTGCTGCCTTCTTGTCCAACATTGTTTCTGCTAGGATGGCAGCTGCTGGCACAATTAATTCCTCAGCAACTGAGTATGGTTTTTTCGATTTGGCTACAAGCAAAGATACCTCATATGAAGCAACCAGGGAAGAACTGTTCATCTGTGTTGCCTCTTTTAGTGTGTCTTGACTTTTCCGAAATTCGGAAAGTTTTCTGTAAAAAAAGTCTGCAGATTTACCTACATATGAAGCATGTCTCGTTGTCAGATGTCGCTGTAAATGGGATGGTTTCATTGCGTGGTTAGACAGGACCTCACCACACAGAAAACATAATGGCTGTGGAGGCTCAGTCGTTGTCATGGTAAACCCAAACATTTTGTAACTGTCTTGATATTGACGTTCTTTTGGTCTGTCCTTTTTAATTCGCTTTTCTGGTGGGCTGGAATTTTCCTGTCTTGTGTCAGACCCGCTGGTAGATGGCCCATCATTTTTTTTAAGCCACCTGTCCATGATTGCTGCTCTCCCCTATGTGACAGTTCTCTGACTGAAATCAACGCGCTGTAAACATACTGGATTGAGTAAAATGGCGGCAAATCGCGGCAAAAATAAATTAGGTCATTTAAAATAATTTGTAATTTCAACCTTAATTCTGGTTTTAGTAATACTAAACAATAAAGCTAAAAAATAAATTTAGGATATTTAAAATATATATATTTTTAAATGGTTTTACGGACCCCCTGCAATTATGCCACGGACCACTTGGGGTCCGCGTACCCCCGGTTGAGAAACACTGGTGTAGATAATCCAAGAGTAAATAGAATATACACACAGGTTTTTCATCATAAACTCCATAATCTATTAATACAGATAGTATCACTAGTTTATTGCACATGGTGCAGCATAACCAAAGAGTTCAAAATGAGATTAAATGTTAAAACTCCACATTAATTTGAAGAGAAACAGACACAGAAATAAGTCTTCTAATTGTACTAAAAAGTATGCGATCATTTTATAGATATTGGCTTTTGTACCTTCTTGACTACTTCACACTATGATAAAGAGGAACCCATAACAGATAAAAAAGATCCTGATTTTCATCTTGTATACATCAGTATTTGCTTTGAAGGTAACGTTTCTCATGAAGGTTTAGCTTTCAAGTTAATTTCCCTTTCATCAATTTTCTTTTTCAAACATGTTGCATCTCAATAAATTAGAATGTCGTGGAAATGTTCATTCATTTCAGTAATTCAACTCAAATTGTAAAACACAGACTGAAAGGGTTTAAGTCTTTGGTTCTTTTAATTGTGATGATTTTGGCTCACATTTAACAAAAACCCACCAATTCAAAATGTATTCAAGAATTTGAGTGAATCAGATATCAGACGTGTCAAGGAATTTGGCTACCGTTGTCATATTCCTCTTGTTAAGCCACTCCTGAACCACAGACAACATCAGAGGTGTCTTAACTGGGCTAAGGAGAAGAAGACCACTTGCCCAGTGGTCTGAAGTCCTCTTTTCAGATGAGAGTAAGTTTTGTATTTCATTTGGAAACCAAGGTCATCGAGTGTGGAGGAAGGGTGGAGAAGAAGCCTAGTGATAAGTTTCAGTCTGTGATGATTTGGGGTGCAATGTCATCTGCTGGTGTTGGTCCAATGTGTTTTTTTAAAACCAAAGTCACTGCATCCGTTTACAAAGAATTTGGGAGCACTTCATGCTTCCTTCTGCTGACCAGCTTTTTGAAGAAGCTGATTTCATTTTCCAGCCGGATTTGGCACCTGCCCACACTGCCAAAAGCACCAAAAGTTGGTTAAATGACCACGGTGTTGGTGTGCTTGGCTGGCCAAAAACTCGCCAGACCTGAACCCCATAGGGAATCTAAGGGCTATTGTCAAAAGGAAAATGAGAAACAAGAGACCAAACAATGCAGATGAGCTGAAGGCCACTGTCAAAGAAAACCTGGGCTTCCATACCACCTCAGCAGTGCCACAAACTGATCACCTCCATGCCATGCTGAATTGAGGCAGTAATTAAAGCTAAAGGAGTACATGGAGTACATGTACAGTAAATGAACATACTTTCCAGCAGGCCAACAATTCACTATTTATTTATTTATTTATTTTTTCAGCTTTTTATTGGTCTTATGAAGTTTTCTAATTTGTTGAGATCATCACAATTAAAAGAACTAAATACTTAACCTACTTCAGTACGTGTGCATTGAATTTATGTAATACACAATTTTCTCAATTTGAGTTGAATTACTGAAATAAATGAACTTTTCCACGACATCCTAATTTATTGAGATGCATCTGTATACTGTAAAGGAGATCTACAAGTGTCGGGTAATGGACTGTATGCCAAATACACACAAAAGAGCTGTATTCACATATATGGTTCTCCAAGGACATGACTACATCTACTGTATATACCATAGAAATACTTACAATGTAGGGGAAAACATCAACAACTTAAAGTTATTTAAAATATAAATGTTAACATATATTAATACAAAATCTAAAGAGATTATTAAAACAAACTTTGATGGATTTTAGTTTTCATGTTGGTTGTAGTTGTTGAGATCGTGTGGATTGCTTGTGGATTATTGTTATGTTTTTATCAGCTGTTTTGACTCTCATTCTGACAGTATCACTGGTAAGCAAGTGATTTGTCTTAGATTGTCTCAGATAAATTGTGAAAGAAATCATAAAAATCAATTTAAAATCATGCATCATGGATTTAAATGCGGTCTGAGGCATTTTTAAGTTTCATTTGGATGATGCTTTTTGGAAATGTGCAATAGAAATGAAGGCTCTTTTTAGAGCAGGAAATTGGACACACTATTACATTTCAGTTTGACCAAACCTGGAGGAACGGGGCAATGTATGTGTGGGACCATACCTTAAATTTGAAGAGGGGTGCATATAGATTTACCCCTCATCTCGGGAACATCTAAGGTCTTGTAAAGGATAATCTGCGAACACCTAAAACGAAAGTGATAATCTGTTGAATGGCTTCCGTCTTTAGCCAAACGTCACCCTAATTCCTTCTGACTGACTGTTGTAATGATGACACTCCCTTGATGAACACCGACAGCCTGAATCCAAGTGGAGGAGAGCCTTTAATGATCTTCATTTTGGCTCAGGCTCTGCCGAGTAAATGGTTCAGATTTATACATCACATAAAAGCTTAATATACAAGCTTTCCATTGATGTATAGTTTGTTAGAAACTGACAATATTTGTTCGCGATACAACTATTTGAAATCTGGAATCTGAGGGTGCAAAAAATATAAAATACTGAAAAAAATCACCTTTAAAGTTGTCCCAATTAAGTTCTTAGCAATGCATATTACTTATCAAAAATTAAGTTTTGATGTATTTACTAAAGGAAATTTACAAAATATTTTCATGAAACATGATCTTTACTTAATATCCTAATGATTTTTGGCATAAAAAATCTATAATTTTGACCTATACAATGTATTTTTGGCTATTGCTACAAATATACCCCAGCTACTTAAGACTGGTTTTGTAGTCCAGGGTCACATATGTTTAAGGCATACTCAGTTGACTTCATTTCAGCGTGTTTTGTGTTTGTGTACGTTTCAGTCAGTCATGCAAACTCAGCAATGGCACAGAGAATATGCCGGTGAATGTAATGTGAACTGGCGTTGATATGTGCATGACTGCTTCTCTCCTTCTCTCTCTTCTGCTTGCCATTTCATTGTCGCACACGCCACACATTTTGCAAGATGAAGAATTATGACTCTGGCTCCCCTTAATGCTGCACACCCCATCATTATGATATATTTATCAGGTCCATGCAAATCGAAGAAACACAGTTAATATTTAGTGGTCCATTTACATACTAAATAACCAACTTGGTAGTGCATGTGTCGGTTATGTGTATCACTAGATGATGCCATAGCAGTGGAGAGAGTCTCAAATGAGGCCATGTGTTTGCAAAAGGATTTCGTGTGATATTGATCACATAATACTTGATATGCGTATTGATAGTGTGTTTATCCAGCACTGTGTTTACAATATTAGCTAAATAAAGTGGAGGATCAGATATGTAAATGAATTTAGGAATAGACTGAGAATACTTTTAAATCCCAATTCTGTCTAATATGAATTGAGGTGGTAGCAAACAGAAAGTAATTAATTAATTATATATATATATATATATATATATATATATATATATATATATATATATATATATATATATATATATATATATATATATATATATTCATCTAATTAAATGCATGATGTGCCAATTAATCTAATCAATCACAAATTGAATTTGAATTTGAATTTGGCTGTGATACCCATAAGATATACTTTAAAGCCATTTAAGTTTGAGAACCTGGCTGGCGTGTAGGTGCACGATATAGGTGTCTCAATACCACCGACAATACAATACCGAACATAACTTGATCTGAATAATTATTACCTATGATCTAAATTTACCAGATCATTATACCAAACGCTTAAACATGCCTAAACCTTCCAAAAACAAATCAGAATCCCCAGATCTAGCATATGTTGAAGACGGCGGGGATCTGACTTTGGCGTCCATCGCTAAACTTCTCGAAAAAAACCGAGAAGTACTAACCTTGGATTTTAAAGAAACGCTTGCAAAACTTGAACATAAACTGGATCAAATTCATGATACTGTTGCAGCGCATTCGGTGATGATCGGCGAACTTGAGGAAAATGCAACTCAACAAGATTCACGCTTGGCAACACTGGAAGCAAACTGTGTTAAATTAAAGGACAGTAACACTAAGCTACTTGCGAAAGTAAGTGACTTGGAGTCCCGGTATCGTCGACATCATATCAGGGTGGTTGGCCTACCTGAATCCATCGAAACACAGCAACAGCCGATAGTGTTTTACTCCAAAATGCTAACCGAGGTGTTTGGCTCATCAAACTCCATCTGCCAAACCACAACCAGGTCAGAGACCGCGGCCGGTCATCATTAGGCTTCACAAGTACCTTGTAAAGGAGAAAATCATTCGTGAAGCTCGGGCCAAAAGAGGTCAGTTGAAGTTCCAATCCCATCTCATCTCAGTCTACGAGGATTATCCACCTGAAATTGTGGCGCAATGGAAGGAATATAGAGAGGTGATGTCGGAGCTGTATAAACGCGGACTTAGACCAACGCTTCTATTCCCTGCCAGACTTTTTATCAAGCTCAAGGAGGGAGGTAGGATGTACTTTTCTTCGGTTCCAGAAGCAATGCAATACATTAAGACATTGCCTTAAACTGGCTGGCTGGTGACCTGTGTGGTTATTTGAAAAGGCTTAGTCCTTGTTTTAAATGGCTTTAGAACTGTCAATAAGGCATACCTTTTACTTTTTATTTTACTTTTTATTTTCTATTTGTCTTTATTTCTGGCTTCTCATTTGAGCAAAAATTACGTATGCATACTTTGATTGATTAATTAATTATACTTATAAATGTGGGTGTTGAGATCACCATCCAATGGTACAAATGTGTCAGTTTGTGCTCTTCATAAATCAACTTGTGGTTGGAAGTGGGTGTGAATGTGAGGGTGGGTATGGGTGTGGGTGTAAATGGAGTAAGATGCAAGAGAGAGCACACCTAGACAAGTGTACTTGTATTTTTTTTATTTTTTTTATTATTTGTTGTATTTAGGAGTGAATGCTTTATGTGTATATGCCTTATCATGGATGCTGGATGTAGGATTAGGTCTACTGCTTTTTGATGGGGTTGGATGATTCGGAGGATCTAGATGGGGAGGTTCGGCTCTGCAGTGACATTGGTGCATATACCACTTGCAAGCAGTATGACCTAGAAAATCTTAAACACTTAAGTATGAATAATAACTTTTCGTTGGTCCATATTAATATCAGAAGCCTAACCAAACACTATGATCAACTAGTGTCAATGCTGTCTGTATCAGGTTGTAGCTTTGATGTAATTGCTTGTAGTGAAACCTGGTTAAATGATAGGTCATACTGTGATTCTCTAAACCTTAAGGGCTGCAAACTTTACTATAAGAACAGATTAGGTAGAATGGGTTGAGGTGTGTGTCTTTATGTTAACTCAAGATTCCAGGCCAATGTCTGTGACAATTTGGCCTTGGGTGATGAACAAATAGACTCATTATTTGTGGATATAAGTATCAATGCAACTAGTAATCTTATCGTTGGCATAGTGTACCGCCCCCCTGATCTGAATCCTATTACTTTTACTAGTAAATTTGAGGAAACTCTTTTTGATATCAACAGGAAAAATCGAAACTGTATAATCCTCGGGGATTTTAATATTGACATCTCTAGGGATGGTTCTATTAAAAATGATTTCATGAACAGTCTTAACTCCTCCTCCTTTATACCGACTATTAATAGATATACTAGAGTAACTCACTCATCCAAGTCTATTATTGATAATATTATCACAAACTTACAAAACCTAAGGTTGGAGTCAGGTGTGGTTGTGACTGATATATCTGATCACTACCCAATTGTGCTATCTTTAAACCTGGCATCCAAACCTCCACCTAAACGTTGTAAGATAAAGATCAGTGTCCTGAATGATAGAACGTTACAACTGTCATATGCAGAAATGATGATCATCACCCTTGGTTCACTAAAGGGATCCTCCGTGAAAATTTGGAGAGCAAGGTTTGGACTAGTGTGTATGAAACCCATGCCCCAGACACTGCCTATGACAGTCTAATTCATGAATTAACTGAGTCCATTCATATGGACTGCATTTATGGTAAATGGACTGCATTTATATAGCGCTTTCAACAGACCACATGGCCATCCAAAGCGCTTTACAATTTGCCTCACATTCACCCATTCACACACACATTCTGCCATTCAAGGCGCCATCCAGCTCGTCGGGAGCAGGTGGGGTTAGGTGTCTTGCTCAAGGACACCTCGACACTTGGTCAGGTGGAGCCGGGGATCAAACCACCAACCTTGCGGTTTGTAGACAACCTACATGAACCACTGAGCCACTGCCGCCCCAGAGCCACTGCCGCCCCATTCATAATACCATTCCAGTGAAGACTGTCATATGCAGAAATGATGATCATCACCCTTGGTTCACTAAAGGGATCCTCAATCCTATCAAACGTAAAAATAAACTTTATAAGGTTTACAGGAAAAATCCCAATGATGAAAATAAAAGTAAATATTCTAAGTTTAGAAATAAACTCACTCATATTATGAGGAAGAGTAAACAAATTTACTATACCGAACATATAAATGCAGCCCAGGATGACTCCAAAAGGACCTGGCCTGTGTTGAATAAAGTTCTAAACAGGGGCCAGAAGTCAGCTTATATATATATATATAAATGACTTTGTGAATTCCTCTCAAGTATTTCAAAAGGTGATGTTTGCAGACGACACCAATTTGTTCTTGTCACATAAAAATGCAGGTGACTTACAAATTCTTTTAAGTGAAGAACTACAAAAAATTGCTGTCTGGTTCAAGTGCAACAAATTATCTCTTAATATTAAAAAAACAAACTATATAGTGTTCCAATCAAACATAAGGGCATCAGCCACAAAACACCTTTGCCTCAAAGTAAATGATGAGGAGATACTACCAGTTACCTCCACCCAGAGTGTTGCCCAGAACATAACCATACCGCCAACACTAACCGTATGCAATATAATTCTCATAAATATACTTGACGGAAGTGGTCCTGATTGAAATGCATTTGTGAGCGTTTAAAAAAAAAAAAAAAAAAAGGCTCCGCTCTCAGTTGTCTCTCTTTTCGAGGAAAGAGGGGCAAACATCTGCTTCCTGCAAGCTGTTGGAGGTTATGGATCACACCGCGGCAAGGTTGGACTTGCCGTGGAAGCATGCTAAGAAGATGATGTCGCGAGGTGTTGAGTGTTATCTTTCTGGCCATAGCCCTCCAGCTCAGGTGAGCCTTCCATTTCTTCCTGATCGCCCTACAGAGATCAGGAAAGTGGTAAGTGTGCACGCTAGCAATTTGTGCCCTTTCTAATATCCACAAAAGTGGTAAGTGTGCACCCAAGACTCTGCACAAGCCAACAGTTTGGTGATGCTGTCTCAGCCTTACGTCATATTTCTTTTAAATTATTCACGGTAATACCGTATACCGAGGTAAAATAGGGAGGAGGTTTGACGGTATCAAAATTTGGATACCGCCCAAGCCTAATACGCACTCAGTATCGTTCCTCAGTTTCTTCGAGTTGGTTAGACCTTGGTTCCTTGGGCTCCACTCAATCAGTGTGATTTTATTAATACATATCGCTTCCCTCAACATGAGGGGCTATTGTGAGCCTGGCCCTTTCACTTAAGCGACCGAGTTCTCTCCCATTGTGAGGAGGAGTTGAATTCCTCGCTCCATGGCTGTTCTCGTGGTAGTTTAGCAGAGAGTTGGGGTTGTGCTCCCTCAGCTAGGTAGCCTACTGCTGGCTGTTCCAGCATGGAATATGCTGCAGGTTGAGCCCCCTCTCTCATGGCAATTGGGTTGTGCTCCCTCAGCTAAGTAAATTATTGCTAGCTGTTCCACCTTGGAACATGCGGTAGGTCGAGCTCCCCCTCGTTTGAGAGCTGGGTGTTTGCCCCTCCCCTCAGCTAGATATTTACTGCTAGCCGCTCCAGTATTTATACCATAGATCGAGTTGATGACTCTAAAACATATTGTTTTGGTATGCATCATTCCATCTATGAGCTCCTCTATCAGAGTGCCAGGAGAGCCCTCCCATTTAGAACAGTATTTAAAATCCATGTTATGGTGTGTGCACGTGAATCTTTGCACACTTTCTGAAATCCACACTTTTGTAAGTTTGCACGCTAGTACTCTGCGTTCTTTCTAAATATCCTATATGGTGAGGGCTTTGCGCGGTTGCTTCATGCACTTTCTTGAGTTGGTAAAAGCCCCATCTTGGGCACCGCTCCACCTATGTATCCTCGGATACCTATCTAAACAGGATGTTGCTACTAGGGATCTGTTGAGACAGTTCGTTCAGCAAGCTTATGCAAGAACAAGCGGTAGCCCCTGTGTGACAGGCAAGGCTTAATATAAAATGCTAGGCTCTTTGCCGTATTCCTTTAAAGGAATCTTTCTTGATTCCAAACCTTGAGCTCTACCCTTGGGTCGAGGCCCTAGCAGGTGAGTTGGGTATGTAGCTTAGGCCTTTGGCCGTAAGGGATAATGTCACTGACAGTCGTATAACGTCCCAGGGGGAACTCCCATGGAATGGTACAGTTGGTATTAGTGCTCACCATGATTCTGGCCTGCACTCCCCTCAGCACATCCCCCGCAGCTTGACAGATGTCTGCCAGAGAGGCATCATACGCCAGCGCATAGGAGGAGGCCACATTCCGAGTGGATGGTACGCCAAGTCGATGGCATCCACTATCCAGTGGGCCAACCTCTGCTAGCAGACAGCCTTTCCCTGCTGCTGACCTCCAAAGCAGACCAGGAGCTGCTCAGAGCTTCTGAAGCTCTTGGTGTGGTCCACGTATATGCAAAGCACTCTTACGGGACACAGCAGTGCTAAGGCTGGATCTGCATCCTCCAGGGGCAGTGCTTGCAGGTTCACCCCCTGGTCTCAGAAGAGAGTGGATGGAACCTTGGGCACGTATCCCGGCCGGGGTCTCAAGACAATGTGAAAGTAGGCCCTGCCCGAACAAAAGGCACTCTTCACTTACCGAAAATGCTTGGAGGTACCCGACCCTCTTGATGAAAATGAGCGCGATCAGGAGGGAATCAGGCGTGTCCTAGAAGGATTTAACCTTCTGGTACCCCTCAGGAACCTAACGATCAAGTCATGCCTCCCCAGGGACTGGCAGGCCACTGCATCATGATGGGCTGAAATGGCAGCCACATTCACTTTCAATGTGGAGGGTGACTCCAACCTCTAACCTTTCTTGCAGGAAAGAAAGCACAGCTCTGACTGAGAATCTCTGGGGGTCTTCTCGGTGAGAAGAACACCAATTCATGAACAGACTCCACTTCAAAACATAGACCTGCCTCGTGGAGGGGACTATAGCCTGAGTGAAAGTGTCTAGGAGATGGCAGGCAAGTTGAGTCATGCGACATGATCGTAGACTGCCCTGTCGGTTGATGTACGAAATAGCCAAAGTGTTGTGCGTGCGGACCAACAAGTGCTTGTCTAGCAACAGCAGCAGAAACCGGCGTAAAGATAGATGCACTGCCAGCAACTCCGCCACCTCCTGAAAAGCAGTCTGCCACATCCCTGAGTAGCCTGTGTCAGGTCCGCTATGTTGTCTTCTTGGACGATTTTGCGGCTGGATGTGACACGGGGGGGTGCCGCTCTCCTGTGAGGGGTTCGATGTGCCCGCCACGAAGAGCTCTCAGCACAGGGCGGAGCTGATGTGAATGAAGCAGGAGGGCGCCCACTGTGACAAGCAGGCTGAGGCATGGCCCACGATGGAACGGTAGCAATCAGAGGATCACGTCGGGGCAAGATGTGCTGTATGGCCCCAGGCTGTTGTTGTACTGGCAGGATCTGCTTGGCACAGCCCTTGACAGCATCACCGCACAGGCCAGCCTGGGAGATGGGAGTGTCAAGAAAGTGAACTTGGCAACATCTCTCATCCCAACCAGGCTGAACCAGAGATTGCACTACTGGACCACCAGAGTGGAAATCGCCTTCCCTTGGCAGCGAGAGCAGCCGACAGCTTACAGGCCTTGGATGGGAGACACGGACTATTCCTCCCAGTGGTGGCATTTTTAAGACAGTCCAGCAGAATCACCCAGCAGCCACACAGGACAAGCACTGTGGAAGGGGTGAGGGGTCCGTGGGGCGTGGCCTGGTGGAGAAGCTCTCACTGTCACCTTCAAATCTCCCAGAGCACTAGCCGGCGGTCCTCTGCTCGTGGCAGAGAAACCAGAATGGGAAGTGACAGAGGGGTCTGAATGACAGAGGGGTCTGCTCCTTTCCCTTTAAGAAAGGAGAGACATGATCGCAACTTTGCCATGGTCACATACGCAGTGTGGGCATGAACCATCCATAAACGCATCTTCAGCGTGCTGAATGCATAGACACGGAAAACAATTCTTGTGTCCATTGTCAGAGGACAGGAAACGAACGCATCCAGAAGGACACGGACAAAACGGCGTCTTTAAAAAGATTTGAATCATCCGTGATTTGCTCTTTTAGGAAATCTGCTCTTTTAGTTGAAGTGCTCAGGGGAATCGCTGAAAGGGACACCGCTGTTCGAGCCGTACCGCCGACCAGAACAGCTTCCCAACACAGCAGATAAATGGCTTTGTGGAGGATAACAGCTCTCATACAACCACTTGGCTCCGAATCAAAAATCTGAATGAGTGGATGCACCTGTCGCCTATGTATACCCGTGGGCACGGGCAGTGGCTCAGGTATGTTAAATCCACTAGCCAATTTTCATTGGCATTTTCCCTTAAACTCAAAGATGATTGGCCTCCCAAGTGAGACCCCATATGCAGTTCAACATAACTCGTAATGACCAACAGATAGGGAACCATGGTTACAATCGTAACCTGAGACGTTTTCATTTATAAAGCTCTAAAAACCTTACTGACTTACTGATATTTTAGTGCACTTCCTGCAAATATGGAAAAAAATAAGGGGGCCTCAATTAAATATGTGCAGTTTCACATGATTAGTGCAAATTTTCTAAACTAAAGGCTAGTAAAGTGTCTTAACATAAATTATGACACAGATTTTTAGCACTCGTGATCTTTAGGGTGTCTAGTATTAATATATGCATTCACATATATTTGGTTTTATTGAGTGTGGTCATAGAATGAGTAAACATGTTGATGGTCACAATAGTGACCGGTGGGATAACAGTGAACTTAGGTATACAATATAAATCCAATTGCAGTTGCTAGTGAAAATGACAATAAAATGTTTCAATGACAAAATATTGCACTAAATTCAAATGTACACACATTATCCCACAGGTCACAATTGTGACCGAACATGAAACAATATTTTTCACATGCTTTTCAAAAAAATAAAAATATTATTGGTTCTTTCAAAGGGTCTGGGAAAGATTTGGAATTAATAGGGTTAAAAAAAAAACTTTTGTCCTAGGTGCCTTTGCACATTGTTTTTCAGGTAGCTTTGCAGGAAGGTTTCTAGAAGCATTTTGGAGACATTGCCAGTTCTTCTGGATTTAGTCTGTCTCAGTTTGTTCTGTTTCTTCATGTTATTCCAGACAGACTGATGATGATGAGATCAAATTTTTGTGTGGAGCACTGGCTGTTGTCAGACTCCTTGTGCTAACAAAACTCATTAATACAATTCAAGTTCAAGTTCTTTTTTATTCAGCCTTGATGTTATTACAAACACAAACACATCCACAACAAAATAACATTCAATGCTGAATAGGAGCATGAGGAAGACATAGTCTTATGTCTTTTATGTTTTCTCTATAAAATATATTGGCATTATAATGATGATGTTGTAAAGGAACTGGCTTTTTGTATTTTGATAAAACATTTTCTTAATATTATTAACTGTTTGGAATGTGACAGAGTAAAAAAATAAAAATAATAAAATTCTAGAGAAACCGTATTTGTTTTAGACAGTCTGATATTTCTTTATAAATTGCCATTTGTGTGTCTGTTAACAGTTTATGTGGAGCAGCTTGATGGGACATAATGTACTGCATAGCAAGAATAACCCAGGGAACTAAATATTAGAATGAGATGCAGTATAAGCTCCAGTGAATTTTCATAAACATGCACGGATAGTCAGTTGCAGTGACCTTGAATGTTTCCATTTTTCACATTCACATTCACATTCACATTCTTAGGGTGTGACACCACATATCCTGGACGACTTACATGGCTGATCATTTGTGATATGATAGATTGTTGCTCATTTAGTCATCATCCTGTAACCTTAGGTAATGACCTTTGCTCTCAGTGTCACAATCAGAGAGACATTAATCTGAACACGTGTGAATTACAGCGCTCTTGCCGATATGAGCTCAAGACTGTCGCTGCTTTCTCGCCCCTAGTGTTTAATTTGCACCTCCATTTGTCAGGAGTGTGCAATTCGCCTTAACCTTTTGAATGTCCATCTTTTATAACAGCATATCCTGATACCCTGCTGCATGTTTGCTTTGTTTTAAGGTCCTCAGTGTAGCAGTTGAGTTTATATTGTGATGATCTAGGTTTATTTGTTTGTGTGTATGTGTATATATATATATATATGTATATAATGTATATTTAACCCTAATCCTAAACAGTATAAAAAGTACATGTAATTAATTATTATTACTCTGTACTAAAATGTATAATTGAACTGTAACTAGTAAACTTACAAAAATAAAGTGTAACCAAAATTATTTAGTTATAAAATATAATTGTGTAAAATATAACTTGCCAAGTTTTTGACAGGTTTTCATGTGTTACAGCTGCATATTGTTAGTTTTAAATGTGTTATAAGTCTTTGTAGACTGTAAAGGGTATTAAGCCATTCATGCCTGTTAAATGAGGTCATGAAGGTTTTAAGCAGCAAGTGTATTTGATTTGTTTATAATTGGGGTAGTGTCTACTGTATGCATAAACAAAACTCCAGAATATTCATATTTATGTATTTTGAGCATGTATTTTTTTATTATTTTTTTGCATATTATTTTGAATGCATTTTGATATTATTTTTATTTTATTTTACTATTTATATTTTATTTTGATGGGTTTAATTTTCATTTCATTCCTATTTGAACTTTCATTTATTTATTTTTTATTTAATATTCATATTATTTTTTTTATAATTTGTATGTACCTTAATTTCATTTAATTTATATTTGTATGTTAATTTGTATTTTAATAATTAAATTTTATTAAATTATTTACTTTGCCATGACCAGTGGCAAAGCGTCTGGGCATGCAGGGTATGCACGTGCAAATGGGCCTGGGCCGATTGGGGGCAAGCCCACGGGAACGAGAGAAATAATTTTCAATTCGAGGCCACAATAAATACAAATTTTTGTCTGCATGTCATGAGCAAAAATTTCTAATTTTTCCATAATGTCTCGTGCGAATTTGTTATTTTTTGCACTATGTGCCAGTGCAGCTGCTGTAGAACTATACATGCTGTCAATTTTAAATGACGCTGCATTACATGCAAACGATGAACAGCACCAAATCAAAAAAAAAAAAAGAGAGAGAGCGAAAACACTGCATGTGATGAGATTAGTGGCTAGCTAAGAACATTAAAGGATGGACAGATACATATAAGTGGGGCCTTAAAGAAGAAAGAGAGGGTGGAGTTGATTGCGACACAAAATAAAACCTAAAATATACTATTTAAAAGAAATATAATTTTTTTGTGCCGATCTATTGCGATTGACACTTATGTCAAAGGTGAGAGGGAAGTTTTTTCTGCTAAAATTAGCAGTTGCACGTCTTTGGATGAGAACAACAATGCAACTGACAGCTATCCAGACACACTGAAAGACACTATCCAACACACTAACAGATGGTCAAGTAACGCATTTTATGGTGTCACAGGATTCATGCAAACCTCCCGGTCCATTTCCTCAAGATCCATTGCAAGGAAACCGTTGCTTTTCCACAAGCTATATATGCAATGTCCACATTAAGATATGTGTGTGTCAAACGAATATGTGTGTGTGTGTGTGTGTGTGTTGTATTAAATTGGCTGACCTTCCTCAGGCCTCGCGTTATGCAGATTGCTGCTGGCAACAAAGAAAAGCTAATTTGTAATCTGCAAACATTGCTTATAATCTTAGGGTCCTTTATGAGCTGTTGCCTAGCAACAATATTGCACCTTTCTACATTGAGTTATGTGCAGCTTGCAGTAAAATGTGTCAAACAGAAAAGATAAACTCATATTGTGAAATAAATTGTGTGTGTGGACATGAAACAAATTGATATGGATGGTAATAAGAAACAAATCTCTATGAATTCCTAAAAAATACAAATTAGCCTCTCCATTACTGATTGTCCATTTGAAGAAGGTGGTTGCATAATTCTCTCAATCCGCATCACAGATTGTATCACACCTGTTTGGTTCATCTCAACCTTCAACCTTGGTTCAACCATCTCAAATAATAAGCCTCTATTAAAATAAATCAGTGTTCAACAATTTTTCACATTGGAGAGCAGAGTAACTTCTTCAAATTTAAATATTTAAACCTCATGGACATTTTTACTTAAACTGTTGGGCTGCGGGTGTCGCTGTTGGACAGTGTTTTCTCTACTTCCTGTTGGCCTTCTGTAACTAATCGTAGCTCCGTGTAGCTGTTTTTGTGGTAAAATATAAATTAATTCACACTATATTTCTGATATTATCGATCAATCTCATCAGATTAACTTTGAGCGTTCACTTTTATTTTATATCCGTGAGTGCAGTACACCTGCAAAGCGTTAGCACTCGTTAGCTTGTCATTAGCGTTTTCATTCAAACCTATCGCTATTTTCTTTTCTCCTCTCTCTCGCTTCAGTTTTTCACAAGTTCATCAAACAACCGCAGTAAAAATATTTCATCAAGCACGGTGAGTAATGGCTTCTCCTGCTATTGTTATTTTCACCTCTTGCCACATGTTCAGTTTATCTATCTCTGTCGCTGATGAGGGATGCACATGTGATAAATGCAGGGAAATAGTTAGGCTGAATAGTTAGGGCTCTTGATACGGCTTTGTATGCATCTAGCTCAGGAATTCCTGTACATTGTTCGGTTCCGGTAACAGAGCCCCTGCAGCAGGGCAACTGGGTGACGGTGAGACAGCGTAGTCGTGGGTCAAAACACCGCTCTTCTGTTCCGATCAAAACATTAAACAGGTTCTCCCTGTATTACGTTTAGCATACAAGGTATTAAATACAAGGTAAAGCTCCGCTCATATATAATTTTGCATCTGCAGAACATGCACATCTTGATTGAAAATGTCATCCTTTTTCCATCTTGTTTGTTTTCTGTTCAGTTTATTTATTGTATGCATTATTGTCTAAATGACAGGGCAGCAGTTATTGTACAGATGCTTGATTCCGCATGATTAATTTTGGGCAATGCAATTACTTTGTAATCACATCTAAGCTCAGAAGTTCATCTAAAAAATAAAAAAGTTGATGAATTTTATTTTCTCTCTAATGAACACAAGTAATTCTATATGATATTACATGTGTTACACGTTACAATTATTGTACATATTTCACACATTACAAATGTATTAATCTTATACACGTTACAAGTATTAAATGTGTTACAGGTATTATAAGTGTTACAATATGTACAGTACAGACCAAAAGTTTGGACACACCTTCTCATTCAAAGAGTTTTCTTTATTTTCATGACTATGAAAATTGTAGATTCACACTGAATTCATCAAAACTATAAATTAACACATGTGGAATTATATATGGAATTATATACATGACAAAAAAGTGTGAAACAACTGAAAATATGTCATATTCTAGGTTTTTCAAAGTAGCCACCTTTTGCTTTGATTAATGCTTTGCACACTCTTGGCATTCTCTTGATGAGCTTCAAGAGGTAGTCACCTGAAATGGTCTTCCAACAGTCTTGAAGGAGTTCCCCGAGAGATGCTTAGCACTTGTTGGCCCTTTTGCCTTCAGTCTGCGGTCCAGCTCACCCCTAAACCATCTCGATTGGGTTCAGGTCCGGTGACTGTGGAGGCCAGGTCATCTGGCGCAGCACCCCATCACTCTCCTTCTTGGTCAAATAGCCCTTGATGTCTTCAGTGTGACTCTACAATTTTCATAGTCATGAAAATAAAGAAAACTCTTTGAATGAGAATGCATGTCCAAACTTTTGGTCTGTACTGTACGTGTGTTTAACTCACAACAAACTATGATTTTCACCAAATGAATGGCACATGGGCCTTATTTGACTAGGCAACCACTTAGAAATGACTAAGGACATTCTAGCAACTTCATATACCAATATGCTAAAAAGTGCTCAAAAGATCTTAGCTACGTGTAACTCTAGCAAAATACTGTTGAATTGGCTCAGGCAAACATAATTTTCAGAGTCATGCCGGACTCTTCCCAAGGTTAGTACGGTCACTGTATTAAATGAACATATAGATGCCACATTAGATAACATATCTTGTATCTCATCAATAAAAATGACTTTGGTGCTATGGTGGAGGTAAAAAATTATTCAGGTCTTGTGCTTGCCCATTTTGACTGCGACCTCTGGCACTCGTACAACTCATCTTTATGTTTCAAGTGTGCATCACTAAACTATCTAGTTTTTCCTTTTAACTAGTGATGGCTCTTTATTGCAAATTTAGGCGCCTCTGTTGTTCTTTATTGATCAATGTAGGCATTTATTACTCTCTGGAATAAATTTTTCTGATAGACCAATATTTTAGCATAATGTTTATATACGTTTTATAACAACATTTTTCTAGTCAACTCAACAATCAACTCAATTTATCTAGTTCTACGAATAAATATATAAGCTAAAGTAATAACAGAATGTGATTTTATTTATTAATAAACTAGTGCTTCTTGAGTCACTGTCAGCCACAAAGATAAAGTCAGCACTTCTTACCATGTTCACAGAGAAAGAAAGAAAAAAGTACTTGCATACAGATTACATAATCAGTTTTTTTTTTAAGAAGAAAAGGCATTTCAAGCTTCCTAAAGATATATGTATCATGCCTGAGGCAAGTAGCCTTTACACTGAGCTTTGGTTCAATTTTGGGACACTCCAGTTCACAGAGATCGAGACCACAGAAAGCACAACCTGTTTGTTTTTCTTTATTTAACAAAAGATTCTTTAACGATTTATTACCCTTATCTCAGTGAGAAAATATGGTGTGTTTTAAGCTATTTCCACCATTAACAAGAACAAAATAAATAGATTCCAAGTAAATCATGTAATCATGCTAACAGCTTCCACACTCAGGAGAAACACTTGGATATGCACCTAATAGCCCAAATCTATCTGTTTAACATTTATTGGGTAACACTGGAGCGAATGACCATGTAAAGTTCTATTTTGCTCCACTGAAAGCTTATGGCATTACTGTATTAAAACATACTGTTTCATGTAGAGTTAAAAATGATGAGAGAGATTGACTGGTTATGTTAAAGGATATTTCTGATGACAGTCCTGCTCAGTTCATTTTGTGGTTCTGTCTTACAAGTTGTTTTTGAAAGTAAAAGTAATATGTTTTTACCACCCCGTTTAAAGACCAGGACAAAACAAGCTGAAATCAAGGAATGAGTGGCATTGAAAGCCAAGTATTGTCACCTTGTGCCTGCTGCCTGGACCAAAAAGCTGTGCTTGAACACACCACATTATAGACCAAGAGTGTCCAAACTCGGTCTTGGAAGGCCACTGCCTGGCAGAGTTTAGCACTAATAAAGGTCTTACCAAGGTCAAGGTCTTACCTTGATTAGTCAATCAATCATCATTAAAAGGATAAATAGAAACAAGAATATATGAGAAACACACAAATATATGAAATGGAAACAAAGCATCATTTTTGAATATCAGTTATGCTGACAAATATCTTTATTTTAAGCCGCTCATGTTGTTATTAAAAATATCTCAATATTGGATTGTTCTGGTAAGATAACGTAACATTAGCACAGCCTTCTGTTTGTGTCATCTTGACTCGTTTCTATAACTTTCATTTTAATTCTCATGGTCTGATTGATTCATTAATTCTAACCAGAGTTCTCACTCTCACCGATGGCCCCGATGTGGATTCAGCATGTTGAATTGGGCAAACTGTCACTGATGTGAACCCAACGAGAGCCAGATGTGTAGAACACACCAATAAAAATAAAATACCAACCTGACAGATGCTTGCCGATGATCGACCATCAGCTTCGTCCCAGCCTTCATTCTCTTTCAATATAAGTCTTAACTGCAGACCCACTCATAAAAATAGTGTCTTGTCGCCATCTTATAATGAAAAAATGTAACTAAAATCACCATAACGAATACACAAAGCATGACTATTATTTAAAATATGACTATTATAAAATACTATTATTAAATACTTCAAATGTTTTTTTTTTCATAATGTTTAATACACAACAACAGCCATCATATCAGTTGCTAAGCAATTCAGACAAGAGTACAAAGCCAGTGTTCCGACATAGAGCATTAAAAGTTATAAAAAAAGTTTACGTTAGGTTAAAATTTAGCTTTGGACAAATTATAGATTATTGAGACTAAAGACATGCCACGTTAGATTTACCCAAAACAATTTATATCTAAATATATGTCTCATTCATCACTGTAGAGACATCATAGGTGGTGACAAATCAACAAAGAATTGGCCAGGGTGAGGCTGCTCTTGGCTGGATTATGGCCACTGATGCCCTGGACCACACATCACCGAAAACACTTTAGCAAATTTTAAACACCCCATATTTGTCTAAACAACTACATTCTTACCAAAAAATAAAATTACATTCTGTGTCACAAAAACAATAGTATATTTAAGATTAGAGTGGATTTGGTCATCTGCTAATAACACTCCCTGTGAGAAATGCTGTGATACAAGGATGAAACCATTGCATGCCAATATTCGGTGAACATTTAATGTTTGGAAATACATCTCAGACAATCAGATTGAATCACCAGCAAGAAATGTTTTGTGTGTGTTTGTGTGTGTGTGTGTGTGTGTGTGTGTGTGTGTATGTATACACACACATATATACAGTATACATTTATTTATTTATGACTACCACATAATAGCAAAGTCCACTTTTGTGTCACATAGAGCCTTCGCCATGCTTTGCCTCACTCTAATGAGAATCTAATGCAGGCCGCCAGATTCTTCCATAACGCCTTTTTTTCCTCGTGGCATAATGCATCGGGTGAAACTGTGGCTCTTTCTCAAAGCTAGGCAGCCTAATGAGTCTTTAGGTGACAGTGCATAAAAAGACAATCACCACCATATGTGTACATTTTAGGTCAGCGCTTCAGCTTTAACATCTACACTGCAACAATGCATTTTTTTAGCAAGAAAAGAGCATTTTAAATACCGCAGGGTGTTTTCTGTTTAGTTCGCTTTGCTTTTTGTTTTCTTTTTCTATGTGCAAATTATTTTTCATCTCAAAGATTTGTGTTTGACCAGCATCATTAATTAAGGACATTTCTAACGATAATGATGATAAATATTTTTAAGTCTCATGTTTGAGTTGCGTAACACTCATAATTATTCTTCTACCCACATTTAGTATGTGAAGCATTCTGCCTTTAGTTTGACCTCTGTTTGAAAGAAAATTCACTTGGATTTTTTTTTCTGAGTCAAACTAATTATGTATGTGTGGTTGCATATGGGAAATATATATTTGCAGTATTAAATTTGAAATCATAGCTGTTGTTTTTGAAACTTAAGGTTAAGAGAATATAAAGAGTGAGAGTGTATTTGTGGGTGTTAAATAATGAAGACATATTGTATACATTAAAAGCCAAATGATTATGTGTGCTGAAGAAGTCAAGTTGAGGGAAAGAAAATATTAATGGACTTAAAAAGAAAGACTGTATTACATGACTGTAAACCAATCAAGGTAAAAGCAAAGCAGGTTACTGTGTCTGTTTGAATGCTTGTCATTAAAAACTATAGAACCTCATTAACCTGGCCAACTTCATTTATATAAATAAATCGTTGTCAAGTCTGCTTGACTGACATTCACATTTGATAATTAATGCTGCACTAAATGGTTGGTTTATGAGTAGATAAATCCTGCTGTTATTCAACTAAACTGCCAGAAAACGGCAATGTTGACTTTCAGAAAACCATACAGCAGGATACCCTATAAAAAAAAATTAAAAGCCATGGAATTTCTTGTAGTTTTTAAATCATAATGACTCAATATAATTTATATAGTTTGTGAGTGAATCATTATTTAGAACTGACTGACTGAATCAAAAAAATAAAATAAAATAAAATAATTCTGTAATTTAAAACACCTGTCATGGAAAATTATACAAATTCATTGGTCTCAAAGACTTTGTTTAGGGTGCAAGAATCAGATTTCTTTAGTGGGTGTGACTTCATTTTTTGTACTTCAGAGCAAAAAAAAAAAAAATAAATAATAATAATAATAATAATAAATAAATAAATAAATATGCACATGATTATTATTGTATTTTTTATTTATTTATTATTATTATCATTATTTTACAAACTTGATCTAACCACATAAATATTTTTTTAAGTCCAAAGTTTGGATTTATTTTGTCCTTTGACATGCAACATGACCATCACACCACAAAAGTGCAGCAGTGTTTTTTTCATCCATGTTGAATCTTCATGATATTCAGTAATTTATTCTCATATGTGTAAAGTTTAAGAGGTGACCATTCGTTAACTGTGTCTACTGTGCTTCAGTCCTCCTCAAGTTAAACTCGTGAGTGATTTTAACTTTGTTTATTCTTCATGTCGTCCATTAGCTCAAGGTAAGCATTGCGGGGCATTGTCTGAATAGCCAGTAATAACATTTAGCATCCACGTTGTGAGGTCATTAATGTTAATGGAAAGTGCAGCCATGTTAAATTATTATTAATCCATGAAATTAGATAATCTGGCTAGATTTTCAGCAGTTATATCTCTCTTATGTTGCATTGCTTTTGTTGTTAATGCCATAATTACAGGCAAATTTACAAGTAGCCATTGAGGGAATATATCATGGAACACAAGTTCCCATGAGGGAACATAAAACAATTTATATTCAACTATGGGAAATATTGACTGCAATTTGAGAAAAATAACTTTTCATGCATGCATCCATCCATCCATTCATTCAACAGTTATTTCAGAGCTAATGTTTTAATGTTTTTTTTTCCTAAATATACTAATATGACAATGAAAAAAAGAATAGTTAAACTTTGCATAACGAATTTATGCAAAAAAATTAAATAATTATAATAAAAAAAAAAAACATTCGCTCACTCAAAAATAAATAATTTTTAATCAATGACTTAATAACCACAAACAATATGGATTTTATGTTTCTAAATGAAACATGGCTAGAAGCCAGCTGCAGTGCAATAGTCCTCAATGAAACAACCCCTCCTAACTTTAATTTTATGAGGGTCTGCAGGATTTTTAATTGAGGTGGAGGTGGAGCTGCTTTATTTAAAGATGTCTATCAATGTAAGCAAGTGTCATTAGGTAAGTACTTTCTTTTGAATATCTAGGGATTATGTTGAAAGGTGCACCACACATTCTGTTTATCATTATTTACAGCTCTCCAAAATGCTCTCCAGCCTTTGTTGAAGAGTTCACAGAAATGTTATCACTGATTTTTATTTATTTATTTATTTATTTATTTATTTATTTATTTATTTATTCATTTATTTATTTTTTGCCATTGCAGGGGATTTTAATATTCACACAAATAATGCAAAAAACAAAACTACAAAAGAAATGATTAGTGTTTTAAACGCTTTTGATCTGATTCAGCATGTGCATAAACCTACACACAATAAGGGACATATGCTAGATGTAATCATCAGTAGAGGTGTAAACATTTCATCAATTGTTATTAAGGATGTAGCACTATCTGATCATTTCTATGCATTCTTTGATATATTAATCTCTGCTACCACTGTATCAAGATATGTTTCTGTCAGAAAGAGATGCATTAACAAGAACACTAGTGTGCAATTATTGGAGGCTATATCTTTAACACCAAGCATTTATGCAGACTCTGTTGACCTTCTCCTTGATTTATTTAAATCGAAAATTAAGAATATGATATTGCTCTCGAAATAGTCAGTTAGAAGACTGGCAGACAGAAATCAATTTGGAGAAAATCAACAACAGTACAGAGTATGAAAAAAACAAAGCAGAAAAGATGAGCTGATGTGGTGGAAAACAAAACTTGAAATTCACTATAGCATCTATAAAGACAACGTTCATGCTTTCAATGTGGAACTAGCCACAGCTAGACAGTTTCTTCTCAAACCTTATAAACATTAACTTAAACAACACTCACACTCTTTTTGCTACTGTTGAAAGAGACTGACAAAAATATCAGTGCTGGTATTACTAGATCTCAGTGCTGCATTTGACACTGTCAATTATAAAATACTACTAGTGAGACTGGAAAACTGGGTCAGGCTTTCTGGGATGGTAATCAATAGGTTATTATGTGAGTATAGGAGAGCTTAAATATAAGTGGACGTCCATGACATGCCACAAGGCTCAATTCTTGCACCGCTCTTGTTTAGCCTACGAACATGTTGTTCGGGCTTAGACCTGGACCTTCGTGGAACGAAGGATCTGAAAGCAGCGGAGCATGCCTTCATCTCCCTGAACTTCTCGATCACCGTCTCAACGGAAATGCCATGTCGAGAAGAAAGCCTTTTCTTTCCTCCCGATGTCTGCCAGGTTCATCCACAGATGTCTCTCCGCTGCCACCATGGTCCCGCACAAGGGGGAGGCGGCCTGCTTGGTAGCATGGACAGAGATCTGTGGTGCGGCACAGCTCGGCTACCTGATCAGGAAAAAGGCCCTCGCCTGTATCCAGGTCTCTTAGCAGATTAGTCTGATATGCTTGAAGCACCACCATCATGTGTAACTGTAACGATAAAAACTCCATAACTATGGGAAGAAGGAGGCGGGAACCGGCGGACAATCAAATTGAAAGCTTTAATAATCAAAATAAAGACAAAACAGCGTGTTAGCCCCTCACGGACGACTGACGCGCACAAATAAAAAGCAAACACAAACTAAAACCCAGGCCTGGTCCTCTCTCGTCCGTCACTGTCGTCGCTCCGGTTGTATATCCCTCCATCTCCTCCGTGGGTCTCGAGGCCGGTGGGTCGAGCAGGTGTCACTCATTTCCAATCACTGCACCGGCCTCGCTCCTGTTCCCACGTCTCTCTGCCCCGCCCCACTCATCACATACCCCCATCGCCCCTCGCAGGCCGGGGGGTACCCACGAGACTGCTGCTCTCACCTGGCAGTGGCACTGGACGGCACGGTGGACGGCACGAAACTCTTCCGCCGCCAGGTAGACGACGATGGCTCCTCCGGTTTTGGGCAGCCGGCTGGAGTCCCCCGTTCCCTGCTCCTCCGGATTCCTTCATGGCGGCAGCAGGCTCCGGCCCCCTGGCGAACGGCACAGACTCCTCCGGTCCCTCACGGACGGCAGCCGCCCCTCCACATCTCCGGTCCCCGGCAACTCACTCCAGCCCACCGCCTCGAGCGTCCATGGCGGCACACTCCCTCGCCTGCTCGATGTCACCGCGGACTCACCACAGCGGCGAGGGATCTTCAGCAGCGCGTCCCTCCTTCTCCCGGGTTTCGGCACCACTGTAACGATAAAACCTTCATAATCATCGAGAAGAAGGAGGTGGGAACCGGTGGACAATCAAATCAAACTTTAATAATCAAAATAAAGACAAATAACGCCAACACGGATGCACACATTGTCTAAACACTTACTAGTAATCGCCATGATAGACAGAGAAAGATCGCTCTTACCAGTTTTTTCAGATGCACGCTTCAAAAAGAACAGTCAGAAAAGTTGAAGAGAATGACGTGTTCTCCCTGGTCTTGTTTATAGTCGCACCGGTAGTGACGTCAGAGGCTGTCACCGGACAACTCGTTGGTGTTTTTTCAATGTATGCTTCAGACATGGGTCACAATGAGGTGTTCCCCCATAGCGACCCCTAGAGGACGTAGTTCGAAGTTCCCTTGAAAGGGAACTGAAGTTATTGCATTTGAAAACAAAGTTGAAGTTCTTAAGGTGAATGCATACCTTGACTCTAGGGGTCTAACAACTAAAAATCAACTCAGGAATATTGGTGATTCTGAAGACAGACTTTAGTTTCAGTAGTCATGTCAATGCAGTAAATCATCATTCTATTATCAAAATAATAATAATAATTAAAAAAAACCTTGCTAGAATTAGATGTTTTGTTTCCAGTCAAGATGTGGATAAACATGTTCATGCCTTTATCACCATCAGGGTGGACTATTGTAATTGTCTTCTCACTGGCCTTCCCAAGAAGACTATTAGATAGCTGCAGCTCATCCAGAATGCTCCAGCCAGAATTCTGACTAGAACCAGAAAATCTGAGCATATCACGCCAGTCCTCATGTCCTTACACTGGCTTCTAGTTACATTTAGGATTGATTTTAAAGTACATTTACTTGTTTATAAATCACTCAATAAACTATGACCGAAATATATTGCAGATATGCTCACTAAATATAAACAGACCACTCAGATCATTAGGATCGAGTCATTCAGAAATACCAAGGGTTCACACAAAACAAGGGGAATCTGCTTTTAGTTATAACGATGCACGTAGTTGGAATCAGCTTCCAGAAGAGATCAGATGTGCTAAAATATTAGCCACTTTTAAATCTAGACTCAAAACTCTTCTGCTTCGCTGTGCATTTATTGAATGAGCACTATGGATGTCCAAAACGGATTGCACTGTAATTTATGCAATCTGTAATTCCTCTTAAATCAAATTTTTTATTCTTTTCAAAGTTTTTAAATTCAGTTTTATTTTTGTGATTTTTTTTTTTATGATTATTTCACTTTATGTAAAACACTTTGAATTACCATTGTGTATGAAATGTGCTATATAAATGAACTTGCCTTGCCTAACTTTGCATAACTTTTTTTTCTTCTTTTTTTTTTCTAAGAATTTAGCAGATCAGAACCACTGTAAAACGCTGTGCTTTCTCCTCCTACTCATCATCCTTTCCCTTTTTCTGCCTTGAAGGCATTTAAAAGTGTCATGATCAATTCTAACAAAGCCTTGTGCCGTGTGTCTCTGGCAGGCTTCACTCCCCTCAATCATTTGCCATGCTCTGCTCCGCCCTGACGACTGAAGGTCAAAATAAACTGGATCGTTTAAAGCTGCCTGGGGATGTACACTACACTATATTGAGTTCCCTTTTCGTGCTGTGACAGCGAATAATGGAATCTACCCCAGTCCTCTATTTACTGGACTTTCCGTGCAGTTAACCCTGTCGTAGGAGAGTTACATATGATGATTACATCAGTGTATCACACCTAACTCCTGCTGACATTCTTTGACAATAAATCATGTGAAATACTGCTTTGCTGTGAATTGATATACTATTAACAGTATTATGTGCACTGGTGGTGTTCGGTATGGCAAATATCTTGGCAAACTGAACTCTTTACTTAAGTTGAATTTGAAGAAGTCCTCCTGTAATTGCTCCCACTAAATTTGGTACTGAACTGACATTTACATATATGAGAGTGTGTTGTGATATTTAAACCTATGATTATCAAAATCTGATATTTTTTTAAAGGATCTGTAAGGCTAGATGACTTAAAAAATAATTTTGTATATGCTAGGCATTTGTCTATACACCCTGTTCAATTATCTTTCTGGCTGAGACTGCATAGGTTAATATGGGACTGTCACGAAATGAACGAACTACTCAAACCCCAAGGCTTTTCAGATAAGAGATGAGGTGAGCTAATTATAGACTGAAGATAGACTTTGTGTTTCTTATAGCATTATAGATTTGTATCGTTTGTAGTGTGAGCAATGTTTGCATAAGTAGTAAACGTGTTAGGGAAGTAAAACGTAACATTTTAATTATATTTAGCTAAAAAGAATGAAATGACCGAAATGACTCGAAAAATATTAATTTTTTACATTTTGCTGAATGAGACTCAACGGTCAGAGTCGCACAGTACATGTGACACAGTATTGTATGTTGACAACAGACAAAACAAAACAAACGCTAAAATTTAGCTTGATGAGTCCAAGCTTTGAAAGCTAAACTGAAAATAGTAAACTGAATTCCCTATCTGTCGGTCACTACGAGTTATGTCGAACGACATATGGGGTCTCACTTGGGAGGCCAATCATCTCTGAATTTAAGAGAAAACGCCAATGAAAATTGGCTAGTGGATTAACACACCTGAGCCACTCCCCATGCCACGGGTATAAATAGGACCGTCTCACGGCGGTCCCAGCGTGTCTTTCGGTGCGCCGCCCGAAAATCAGATGTCGATCGCTGCATCGGGGGATGGGTTATCGACCTCTGAGGATGAGGATTCGGCGGGGCTGCCCCCCTCGGGTGTTGTCGCTGCTGCCGAATCTGACTTGGAGTTGTCGGCCATGCTTGCCCGGGCAGCCGTGAGTATCGGGCTGGAGGTGACTACACCGCCCAGTCCCGAGCCCTCGCGGCTGGATGATTGGTTTCTCGGCGCGGGATGCGGCTCACAACCTTGTTCTGCTCCGGTGCCTTACTTCCCGGACCTGGTTTTCGGAACTCATGCTCCTCGTGACAGCCCCTCCCTGGCGCATCCCCCTGAGGAGAGACCTTCTCTCTGAGGGGCTTGGCACCATTTGGCACCCGCGTCCAGATCTCTGGAACCTCCATGTGTGGTTTCTGGATGGGACGCGGCAGACCTAAGTGATCTGCCCCCAGCGGTGGTAGACACTATCACTCAGGCTAGAACCCCTTCTACGAGGCAGGCCTATGCCCTGAAGTGGAGTCTGTTCCCGACTTGGTGTTCTTCTCACCGAGAAGACCCCCGGAGATGCCCGGTCAGAGTCGTGCTTTCTTTCCTGCAAGAAAGGTTGGAGCGTGGGCTGTCACCCTCCACCCTGAAAGTGTATGTGGCTGCCATTGCAGCCCATCACGATGCAGTGGACGGCCGGTCCCTGGGGAGGCATGACCTGATCGTTAGTTTCCTGAGGGGTGCCAGAAGGTTACATCCTCCTAGGACACCCCTGATTCCCTCCTGGGACCTCTCTATTGTCCTGGCGGCACTTCGGAGGGGTCCCTTTGAGCCGCTGGATTCAGTCGAGCTTAAGTTCCTGTCTCTCAAGACAGCGCTCCTGATCGCGCTCACTTCCATCAAGAGGGTCGGGACCTCCAAGCATTTTCGGTAAGTGAAGAGTGCCTTGTGTTTGGGCCGGCCTACTCTCACGTTGTCCTGAGACCCCGGCCTGGATACGTGCCCAAGGTTCCCACCACTCCCTTCCGAGACCAGGTGGTGAACCTGCAAGCGCTGCCCCTGGAGGAGGCAGATTCAGCCTTGGCGTCTCTGTGTCCCGTAAGAGCGCTTCGCATATACGTGGACCGCACCCAGAGCTTTAGAAGCTCTGAGCAGCTCCTGGTCTGCTTTGGAGGTCAGCAAAAGGGGAAGGCTGTCTCTAAGCAGAGGTTGGCCCACTGGATAGTTGAGGCCATCGCCTTGGCTTACCATTCCCAAGGCGAGCCGTGTCCCCTGGGGGTGAGGGCCCACTCCACACGGAGTGTGGCCTCCTCCTATGCACTGGCACACGGCGCCTCTCTGGCAGACATTTGTCGAGCTGCGGGCTGGGCGACACCTAACACCTTTGCGAGGTTTTACAACCTCCATGTAGAGCCAGTTTCTTCCCGTGTGTTGGGTAACAGGTAATTGGCGGGAAGGGCTGGCTCGGTGTCAAGCTTGCTGCGCCATTCCCCCTAACACGGGGATGTTAGCGCCTTTCTTCTCCCAGTAGAGTTCCCCGGTTGGCGTACCCTGGTCGAGCGTCCTCCAGCACCCTCGGCAGTCAGACTTGGTGGAGCAGTCTGTCGCCAGGCCCAGTACTGGCGTTAGCATGCCCGGAGTTCCGGTCAGCCCCTGTACTGGGCTAGGTGTTCATATGGTTGGTTCTCTACGGGTAATCCCATATGTGTTTTCTTCCACGGTAAGGTTTCCCTCTTGGCAAACCCGTGTCTTCCCTTGACAGACCCGTTCTGTCAGTCTCTTCTGGCAGCCATTCCATCCCTACTCCAAGGTAGGACCTGCCTCAGAGACCCCTTCCATATGTAGTACTGCCCCCTGGGTCAGTCCATATCGGTATATCCACATGTCACCTCCCTACGGGTAGGATGTGGTCTCCGTAGCGACCTTTTCCTAGGCTCGCTTCCCCATTGTCTTGCCAGCTGAGAGAACAAATAGGGAAGATTTGAAGCAATCTTTCTCTGAAGGTTGAAATCGCTTCCATTAACTTTATGTGGGCGGAACAGCAGCGTGGCCTTCTCCAGCAGCGATGTACTCACCCTTTGGCCCCTTCGGTACCAAGGTCAGTGAATTTGCGCTGGGGCTTTGGGAAGGTTACGATCTTAAGCGTAGCTTTTGTGCCAGGGCTTGTCGACAATTGCAGCGCCACAGGGTTGTGACGATGTTCAGGTTGTGGCGTTTTCCATAGGACCACATATGTCGTTCGACATAACTCGTAGTGACCGACAGATAGGGAACGTCTCGGTTACGTACGTAACCCTCGTTCCCTGATGGAGGGAACAGAGACGTTATGTCCCCATGCCACAACCTTGAACCGTTCGCTGTTGCCGGGACACGTTCTCGGCTCCTCAGCGTAAAACCTAATGAGTGGATGCACCTGTCGCCCTATTTATACCCGTGGCACGGGGAGTGGCTCAGGTGTGTTAATCCACTAGCCAATTTTCATTGGCGTTTTCTCTTAAATTCAGAGATGATTGGCCTCCCAAGTGAGACCCCATATGTCGTTCGACATAACGTCTCCGTTCCCTCCATCAGGGAACGAGGGTTACGTACGTAACCGAGATGTTCTAATGCATATATATGCAAATTATAATACATATGATATGTGACAACACTACTCAGAACCAATTTTTTTTTTTTTTTTTTCACAGAAAGGAAATTACAAGCCCTCACATGCAGAAATGCAAAAAGTCATACTCAAAGATCCTGCATATGACAAAGAACATGGTCAAAATGTTCTGTTTCTTTGTTTGGTTTAGCCATTTTTAATGCATTTTTTAAAACTCAGTAACTTCTTCATGTGTGTGTGCAGAAAATTGCATTAATCATTTTTATTAAGTGATGGAATATTCATATTGTACTTTCCAGTAACACAGTTATAACAAATCTTCTACCAATTGATTAAGGTTGTTGTTCTGTTTTTGCATTTCTCTGATTTTAATTTTAATTTATTATAATTTATTAATATTATTTTGGTCATTTTTTTTTTTTTCTGCTGTACCATCAGGGCATGACCAAATGTATCCAGGCCCCAAAAATACCCTTAGACTCCACAGGGTTAAATGAACTCAGGGAATTTATTGTTGTAACTGCAGCATCTGCATAGGATCACTGAAGATCGTTTGAGCATTATGTCTTTAGAGACCCTTTTAGCCTTTTGTCATTTGGATATAAATGACATGGCCACAACCTACATTCATATGGGTGCTAAACTTCCAAAGATTTATACCATTAAGCCATTTGAGTTTTGTGTGTGTTTTTCACTTTAATATATCTTAATGTTAGAAAATAAAACAAAGCAAAGAACAAGTGTCTTATTTATTATAAAATGTAGAATTACGTCACTTTGTTGTCCGCGACACACAATTGTTTTGCCATGGTACAAGTCCTTGTGGAGATTGAAAGAATGCTGTTTCCTGCTGTTCCGTTGTCATCTCTTTTTTTTGTCCTTTTAAATAGGTTTTTTTTTTTTTTTTTTTTTTTTTTTTTTTTACAATACTGGTGCCATATCGATACTTTTAAAATGGTACCGGTGCCTGAACCGATACTTCCAAAAAAAAAAAAAAAAAAAAAGCCACAAAAAACTATGGGTAACATTAAAGAACAATAAACATATTTAAAATAGATCTATAGCATTCACATGCTCCTTGGATGCTCTCATTTCCCAAGCTTCCCTTACTCTAATGCTAATAAACGTATTTAACGATCTGGGTCATTATTTAATACAAAACCACACATAGGGCCCTATAATATACCCAGCGCAATATGACGCAAGGCGCAGCTCAAGTGTGTTTGCTAGTTTCAGTCCGGCGCCGTGAACATTTTCCCATCCAGCGCCACGTCGTTTAATTAGCAAATGCATTTGCGCTCATTTGTGCACCCATGGGCATGCTTGTCTAAATGCTTGTGTGTTTAGGCGCATTGCTGGTGCATTGCTATTTTAAGGAGCTGAAATTAGACTGCGCCATAGACCATAAACTCAAACCTGGTCTAAAGTCTGGCACAATGTTTTTTTCTTTGTTATTTAAAGAGCGTGTTAGTATAGGTGGGTCGGCAATGCGCGTACACACTGCTTATTAAACAGAGGGATGCACAGCAGCACACAAACATCCCAAATATTGAAAAATATTAAAGGATTGCAATTAGGTGTGGAAAAAAAATTATTCTTCGATGCAGTGCGATTATCTCTTCAATGATTATGAATTGATTCTTAACATTTCAGAATCGATTCTGAGCTTGTTTATTTTTCCCGCATTTGGCACGTTTGCACGCTAAAGATGTATTCAATGCAATGAATTTGCGCTGTGAGACATGTGCACATTGCTTGACAATCTGTGCTTCCACTTTGTTTTATTTTATACATGCTTTAATTTATGCTGTTTGGAATGCAGTACTATTAGATGCACGAAGCTCGAGCACTTTCACGTGTGCTTTGTGTTTGTTGTCCTAAAGCTCAATTGCGGTTGCGGTTAAATGCACTTTCATTATTTAATACTTTTAAACAAAATTGATGCACACACAGTCAGTTATGTTTTCAGAGTAGGACAAAACATCGAAATAGATATCGAAATAGATCTGTGCGTGAATGCAGCCTGTTAAATCGACCACTTTCTATGATCTCATTGGTAATAATCAAACGGCAATAATGCTGAGGAAAAAAAGAAAAATCCTCAACTATTGTCTGTAAACTTTCAGACACTTAAAGAACCCTTATTTTAAAAAAGTAATTGTTTTAAAAAATATCCTGCTGTGCTTGCATAATAATAATAATAATAATAACAGTTAATTTTGCACTAAATAAATTTGATATAAAATTTATATGAAAATGCAGCTTTGTGCAGTAATACTGAAAACTGAGAATGTGAAGCAAAGTGATATTGAGTTGATAATGATAATCGTAATTGAACTGAATTGTGAAACCAGTGTAGATTCAGACCCTATATTTTTAAAATGGCAGTGCTAACATAAAGAGATTCCAACAAAGCATATAACTGCAATTTTGTTTAAGATGTAAAGTTGTACAGATTTATTTGCACAGCAGAATAATTAATTAGGTCAAAAATGTAGATCAAGAATAGTTTTGGAATTGTGACTCCCAGAATCGGATCGGATTATGAAGTGGCTGAAGATTCCCACCCCAAATAGATGTACAGGTTGTATGACAACATTGTTATGCATCGATGCATCATTAAAGGTTTAGTTCTTAGAAAAATCTAAATTGTGTTATTAATTACTCACCTTCATGTCATTCCAAACCAGTGAGACCTCTAAGACCTCAAAGACCTTTATCTTTGGAACACTGTTTAAGATATTTTAGATTTAGTCACTTGAACACTTGAATTTACATTAGCGTGATACAAACTACAGTAAATGACAAAAAACAGCTTCGGAAAAAAGATATTTGAAGGGTAATTTAATTGTTTAGTTGGTCTCGCGTCCCATTGAATAACATGGGGAGGCGGGGTTTATGACCTGTACTAGGATCACTCACCAGGGGGCGATCAAGACGTTTTGGCTTCACTTTTCAGGGCTTGTGCGGCACGCTTGATTCAGTCTATGAGGCGGGAAAGACGCCTCCGCCTCTTATGAAGAGGGCCTTCTCCACTGAGAAATTAACTGGATGCTTCAAATTGGGGAAATCTTTTCAAATTTTCAAATTATAGTTGTTCACATATCATATATCATTTATATTTATTTATTTATTTTTTTAAAGTAGAATAAGACATTAAGACAAATACAAAAGAGATACAAATTTAACTCGTTTTTCAGATCAGATACAGTAGGTTTACTTAAAATATTTATTTAACATCTTTTGTTGGGTTAGTTAAGCCAAAAATGAAAACATTCAAAACTAGCTGCTCACAGTTGTAAATGAAGCAGTTCCAGGGGAAAGATTTATGAGGTCAGCTTTGGGCATATTTTGAATAATTTAATATTATTGGATATCTTTCTTACAGAAATTCATCGATTCACTACAAGAGGCTTTTATTCACGGGACGTCTGGTCACCTCATCCATACCCTGCTGTGCTAAGGCCATTGTTTCAGATCACTAGTTCGTGTTTTGGTAGTCAATCATCCACTGCGGCTGTCATACTGAGACTAGATATCCGAACGCCCCTTATCCGGTTGCAATCTAATGACAGGGACGCACATTTTTTAAGGACAAGACAGTAGCCTATAGGATGTATTTTGAATGTCTGGTAGTCCTTAAATAACATTATAGTCACGTCTCCTCTTGTAAACGAAGACACAGCGTATATTTTGTCATAGTTTTGATTATCAGATATTAGTTTTAGCTCTTCAACATATCTTCTTCATCACAGATTATTTTTTTTTTTTTGTTAACTAATATTTTTTGTCTTCGTTAAAGAAATGAACATTGCCTGAATGATTATTTTAATTAGCCCTAAACTATTGGAACATCACTGATTCTTGAAAGTGTTTCTGTACTTAAATAAGTGACACACTCAGACCAACAAGGCAAAGGCAGCAGCCCATGTCCATACTCTTATGAAAGATGTTGCTTATGTAAGCCCTTTTCTGTCTATAAAGGCTTGAAAGGACACTGTGATAAATTTGGAATTCCCAGAGTTATTAAAATTCTGTTTTTTCTAAAGCTCTCTACTGACCCAATCAGCAAACCTGATGTGAGCTTGGCATTTCTGCTTCCTTTTACTCACCACACTCTCCTACTAAATGGCCTAATGTACAATTTTATTCTGTTGGTTTTCCAAAGAGGCATTGTAGTGGACGGAAATGGAGATAAGGGGGTTATTTTCCAACTGGACTTGTGAAAATGGGCAATTTCAAACTCATTTGAATTTATTTATGAAGTCATTTCTGAATCTGTATTTATTACAGAGGATGGCCTGAAAATCGTCCTTGACTATGACTCGAAAATGTGCATCCTACAGAAGACTCGATTGGTCCAGTTGGACACAGCTGATGAAATGACCTAATATCCCAACTATCGAGGAGCTATGCATGAGTGCAAATGTAATATGCAATTCAAAGATTTCTATATGGATAACATAATTTTACATATGAATTACACTCATTTGCAGGATCTAAAAGTATTCTGCAATGTCAAAGCTATTTTACAACTGTAAATTGCCAAGCAGCAAGAGACCAGTGATTTATAGTTAATCTATAGTCAATCTACTCTTCTAAAAGTTATTAACACAAATGAGCTAAACACACTGAAGCTACTTAAGGATGAATAATCATAAGTAATAATAATCACATACACTGAAGAAAAAAAGTAAATGATTGGGAAACTTCATATTAATACAGTATATTGTGCCCTATTACAGTTATTTTTATATAATACAGTAGACAGTTAGTACTTCAGGCTTGATAAGTAAAGATAATTCTTTATTCCAGAGTTCTTAATAAAAAATATTTAAATACAGATCCATGGAGCATAAATAGTAACTTTCGTAAGAAATATACCCATATAACCAGGCTTTTTATGTTATTATTTTTTTTTAGAATGTAATCAGAACTTTCGCTCAAAAACGGGTGTAATTTAATAAATACATATAGATTAGGATGATGGCATTAAACTTGACAGATAAATGTATACTACATTCAACAATAATAAAACTAGAATATAATAGAATATAACACAAACATGCAGTGTCTTTTTTTCTTTTTTTTTCTTTTCTTTTTGTACAGCGTTTACTTGTAGTTACAGTGGGTATAGAAAAGAACCCCCACCCCTTTAAAATATTCACATTTTCCTTGAAATAAGACGGACAGGTTTGTTGTTGTTGTTTAATCCAGCTGACTCATAAACTCAATCAGGTGTAGCTAATCACCTTCTCAATGTCACACATATGTGATCAGCTGTGGACTTGTGGTCATTTTGATTAGCTCAGGACCTGTTCTTTTATGTTGTATTATTTTTATGTTGTTGTCTTCCTGCCTTGGGACTACAGGTGAAAATTAGCATTTATGCTATAACCTGGCTCATTTACAGTCTGTACAGAAATGTTAGATTGTTCATTAATGTGCACTGTCCCGAACAAATAAATAAATAAATAAAATAAAGGATGAAAAGAGATTTCCTGGAGCTAGTCCTTTGTAGAGCAACTGAAGCAAACAATCAACTATTGGTGTCAAGGCATAAACAATAATAATTAAAAAAACAAAAACATATTAGCATATAGCTAATTAGCATATTTATGACGTAAGTGCGTTGTATTGTATTGCCTCTCTATGCTCACTGCAATTTAATTTAGCCATTTAATTTAATTCTTAATAAAACTGTTTTCATTACTATATTTTAATGTTTCTGTTGTCAGACAACGGAATGAATATTACAATGACTGAAACGCGGTCCATTAAGACTACACAACCAGCTGTCAAACATTAATCTGCACTAATGAAATCAAATACCAACCTGGTCTCACAGAATTCCGTGAAATGTCCATGGGCCCTTAACTCAAAATCCGTGAAACCATCACGGAATTGCCCCAAATTCCATGACGCGGCCGTATATCTCCAACGCAAGTCAATGACACTGACCTTCCGTTGTCCACACACGGATACCCGTTTCAATGACGGAGTACAGAACTCGCTCAACGGACGTGCTTTCTCATTTGGAAACGCAACATTTGAAGTATTTGTTTCTTTTCCAATGCCATAATGACGTTAACCAGACAGTTATTGTAGTTATTGCATTGTCCTGCCATCATACAAATTCACTTTGATTCTGTTAGCCTAACTAAAATCTGTGATACGAGCACGGAGTGAGTCTGTGCTGAGATCAGGGATAACTCTAACGCAAGTCAATGGCACTCATCTTCCGTGGTCCACACACGGATACCCAGTCTCACCGCAGTTCGTGATTTGGTCACGTAATTTAATCTATTTATTCGTGACAAGGACACGTTTATTTCGTTATTTTCTTGATTGCAGCACGTTTTTTTAAATCAATGCATTTCAATTGGAGGCATCTTTCGTGCATCAGCACGATACTTTCTGATTAATAATTTTTTTTTTTTTCCCACAGGACAACAGAAGAAACTCACTGAAACTTTTTTTTTTTTAAATCGGAGCTCAACTTACTGTAACAAAACTGAGCAACATACTGTTTTGCTGGTGACAAAAACACATATTAAAACTTTTTTTTGCTGTAAAATGCGCAATGGTTCTTTTTTACTTTTTTTATTGATTTTAATTTTTTTCATAGGCCTAGATTGTTTTTTAAATTACAGAATTCAATATCAAGTCCTTGACACATAACATAATTTTACATATGAATTACACTCATTTGCAGGATCTAAAAGTATTCTGCAATGTCAAAGCTATTTTACAACTGTAAATTGCCAAGCAGCAAGAGACCAGTGATTAATAGTTAATCTATAGTCAATCTACTCTTCTAAAAGTTATTAACACAAATGAGCTAAACACACTGAAGCTACTTAAGGATGAATAATCATAAGTAATAATAATCACATACACTGAAGAAAAAAAGTAAATGATTGGGAAACTTCATATTAATACAGTATATTGTGCCCTATTACAGTTATTTTTATATAATACAGTAGACAGTTAGTACTTCAGGCTTGATAAGTAAAGATAATTCTTTATTCCAGAGTTCTTAATAAAAAATATTTAAATACAGATCCATGGAGCATAAATAGTAACTTTCGTAAGAAATATACCCATATAACCAGGCTTTTTATGTTATTATTTTTTTTAGAATGTAATCAGAACTTTCGCTCAAAAACGGGTGTAATTTAATAAATACATATAGATTAGGATGATGGCATTACACTTGACAGATAAATGTACACTACATTCAACAATAATAAAACTAGAATATAATAGAATATAACACAAACATGCAGTGTCTTTTTTTCTTTTTTTTTCTTTTCTTTTTGTACAGCGTTTACTTGTAGTTACAGTGGGTATAGAAAAGAACCCCCACCCCTTTAAAATATTCACATTTCCTTGAAATAAGACGGACAGGTTTGTTGTTGTTGTTTAATCCAGCTGACTCATAAACTCAATCAGGTGTAGCTAATCACCTTCTCAATGTCACACATATGTGATCAGCTGTGGACTTGTGGTCATTTTGATTAGCTCAGGACCTGTTCTTTTATGTTGTATTATTTTTATGTTGTTGTCTTCCTGCCTTGGGACTACAGGTGAAAATTAGCATTTAAGCTATAACCTGGCTCTTTTACAGTCTGTACAGAAATGTTAGATTGTTCATTAATGTGCACTGTCCCAAACAAATAAATAAATAAATAAAATAAAGGATGAAAAGAGATTTCCTGGAGCTAGTCCTTTGTAGAGCAACTGAAGCAAACAATCAACTATTGGTGTCAAGGCATAAACAATAATAATTAAAAAAACAAAAACATATTAGCATATAGCTAATTAGCATATTTATGACGTAAGTGCGTTGTATTGTATTGCCTCTCTATGCTCACTGCAATTTAATTTAGCCATTTAATTTAATTCTTAATAAAACTGTTTTCATTACTATATTTTAATGTTTCTGTTGTCAGACAACGGAATGAATATTACAATGACTGAAACGCGGTCCATTAAGACTACACAACCAGCTGTCAAACATTAATCTGCACTAATGAAATCAAATACCAACCTGGTCTCACAGAATTCCGTGAAATGTCCATGGGCCCTTAACTCAAAATCCGTGAAACCATCACGGAAAATTGCCCCAAATTCCATGACGCGGCCGTATATCTCCAACGCAAGTCAATGACACTGACCTTCCGTGGTCCACACACGGATACCCGTTTCAATGACGGAGTACAGAACTCGCTCAACGGACGTGCTTTCTCATTTGGAAACGCAACATTTGAAGTATTTGTTTCTTTTCCAATGCCATAATGACGTTAACCAGACAGTTATTGTAGTTATTGCATTGTCCTGCCATCATACAAATTCACTTTGATTCTAGTAGCCTAACTAAAATCTGTGATACGAGCACGGAGTGAGTCTGTGCTGAGATCACGGATAACTCTAACGCAAGTCAATGGCACTCATCTTCCGTGGTCCACACACGGACACCCAGTCTCACCGCAGTTCGTGATTTGGTCACGTAATTTAATCTATTTATTCGTGACAAGGACACGTTTATTTCGTTATTTTCGTGATTGCAGCACGTTTTTTTAAATCAATGCATTTCAACTGGAGGCATCTTTCGTGCATCAGCACGATACTTTCTGATTAATAATTTTTTTTTTTTTCCCACAGGACAACAGAAGAAACTCACTGAAACTTTTTTTTTTTTAAATCGGAGCTCAACTTACTGTAACAAAACTGAGCAACATACTGTTTTGCTGGTGACAGAAACACATATTAAAATTTTTTTTTTGCTGTAAAATGCGCAATGGTTCTTTTTTTACTTTTTTTATTGATTTTAATTTTTTTCATAGGCCTAGATTTTTTTTTAAATTACAGAATTCAATATCAAGTCCTTGACACATAACTGTAACACATTTTCACATTTAGAAACAATATAGTTTAAATAAAAAGAACCAAAAAATAAAATAAAATAAATAAACTAGCAGAGATATTGTTTTTTTTTTTTTTTTTTACTTTAGACTCTAAAGTTAAAAGTTTTTATTAAGGTTATTGTAAAGGCTGCTTAAAAATGCTGTCGCTGATGAGCCGCTGATCGCTGTCAGATTCTGTGATATAAATGTCCGCGTTGGATTGTGGCTAATGGGCTTAGAATGAGCCCCGCTCGGCCCGTGTTCTGGCTTACTGTAATATTTCACCGGTAATAAGACCGAAATAATATAATTAAAATAAAGAAATGACTGAATACAATGATAACATCTAAATAAATGTTGATAGATGTAGCCTTATAGTTTTAAAAATATCAATAAACAGCAAATCAACACAGCTTCTAAATAATAACCGAAAAAGACCTAAATAATAATAATACATAATTAATATACAGCGCCGCCACTCCCACCACTCGCATCACGTGCTGTGCGTCAACCCTTTCACTCCCAAAGCGTCAGAAACTAAAGCATGGTCAAGCGCCTCTAGCGTCACTGACATGAGATGTTTATCGCTATGAAATCACGTTCAAGAAGTCTCATTCACTCTCTGTATTATATCGGTCATCCGAGGCTGTCTTTGAGTTTCATTGTGTTTAACTAAATGAACAGAGCTGCTAACTGGGGTGATTAAACTCTATCTGTCACGTGACGTGCCATAGACCTGGGATCCGTTTTATATTCATTTCAGGTTCAAAGATGGAAGTTGTATTTGTAGTAAAATCATGGTAACCATGACACCTACAATAGTAGGTAAAACCCAGTAAACAAGACATTTACCATGTTTTTTACCACAGTAACTGTAGTTTTACTATGGTTTCGTGATAGCACAATAATCACCAAAATAACTATAGTTGTACCACCGTAATGATAGTGTTTTAAAGTGCTTTTATATGACATATTTCACAGTAATCACATTTACTGTACCATGCTTGTAATACCTTTTTAATGTAAATCAAAAAAAAAATTCCCATCTTGCAGTTCATTCATATTAGTTTATATCTTAACTATTTTGCTCACAACATTCTGTATATAATTCTGTTTAATTTCTCTCCCCTTGTATTTATTTTTTAGCTGAAAAGACGTAAAGGAAGCAGTCACCCCAGTCGTGTTTGTGGAGAGGTATTCCTTCAGAAATGGAGAAGACAGAAAGCTGCAGAGGCAGGTTGGTCTGTGATAGTTTGTCCCTTTTATCAAACATTCCTGCTGTTATCATTTGCACAGCATTTGTTGTTTCTTAAACTGTTGTACGGTCCAAATACCCACACTTGCCATCTTTGCACATTTCTTTTATTTGGCCCAAGGTCACAAGTGTGTGTCGATCTTAACATGACAAAGTTTGTTTCAACTTTTTTTTACGAATTCAACTTTTTTTAATTTAGTTTTACTACTAAATTATTCTCAATATCTAATTATTATTATTAATATTTCACATACATTGGAAAGGTTTGCGTGACCTCCTTTGAGATCTCTGCAAAAAGTCTCACGATTAATTCCAAAACATGATACATGATGGGATACACTAAGCGTTGTATAGCGCTCCGGAGCAGTATTGGAGAGGTTTAGTGTGTGTTAAGGACGCTGCGCTTTGGCATTATTAAGACCAGGGACAGTCTTGTGCACACACTGTCACATACACACACTCTCAAGTGACTAAGACCTCAAGTGTGGGTATTTGGAAAGGGGAAAAGTCTTTAAAATGATCCCTAAATACAGTCGCACATCAAAGTCTTAATAATTCAGTAATTCAATTTAACACTTGTATGATATTGTACAAGCCGCTGGACAATCTCATCTGACACTATCACAATATTGGAAAATCACACAGTCAGAAAGTTTATATTGTTCATTGGCTTCTCATTAAATTACTTCAAATAAGCCCCATCAGTTCATGTTCCCACTATATGTGATCTCCACGAGTAGAAATGCTAGTTTAATGTGTCACGTGATATATATTAAATCTTTGATTAATTTGTCAGAACCAGATCAATTACACTACTGATAACAGCCCTATTAGCATGTATTCATTTTTAAACAAACTCATGTGAATATAGCTTGCTATTAATGACTTATACAGCAATTAATTATACAGCATCTTTGCAGAGGATGCTTTCATGGTCTAAAAAAATAATGTATAAGTAATGTATAAGTTAAAAAATATAGTAATGTATAAGTTGCATGTAATGAAATAATATTTCTGTCTTACAGGATTGTTTGCAGATAATGCTGCTCTTCTTTTTCAGAAGTTTTTGGTGAGCCAACCCTCACACACCTTCCTAAAAACTAAAAGAGCTATTACTGAGTCTCAGTGAATCTTGCCATGATCAGCTCTTCCCAGGTACATTTTTTTTTATATTTTTGAATTAACATTTACTCATCAAATGCTTTGGTCTGAATCTTACTTTAAATTAACTTAATTACGGTATATGTTTAATGAGCAATATTAATTGCACTCAGAGTAAGTAGAGATTATCTTGTTTTTCAGAAGAGAAGGAAGACCAAGGAAATTATTTGCTCAGGATGAGGAATGAAGACGGCCATCTTGTGCTCAAACAAAGACAGAAGTCCACTGGTATGTGTGTGTTGAAGCAATGCTGTGTTATGTGTTACAGCACTTTATGATGATCTCTCACGGGACTGGTCATGTCAGCCGTAATTATTCTTTCCAATGTTTTTATATTTATTTTATTTTATTTGATACAGATATTATAATTATAGCATGTTAGCAAAGTGTGACTGGAACATTTTTAATCTTAAGTTTTTTTTTTAAAAAACACCACCTGTTTTTATTAAAAGCATACAAGTTTCATTAAAAGTGGTTTAGTTGATATAAACACCAATTGACATTATTTCATTGTTTTGTAAATGTTTTGTTATAAATTGTGGATTGATAGTTGATTGGTTTGAAGCCAGGCCTTACACTGCACAGACTAAAACACATTTGTGAGAGAAGTCAGGAACTTTGGAGAAAGATTCTAGAGGAAGAAAACACATTTACTGCAACATTAGATCAATTCTAGAGTCTCTGAGAACTACACATGCTAATGGAGTCTCATGAGCAAGACCTTTGCCTTTTTTTCTTAATTCTTGCAGAATGAAATTGTTTATTGCAGTTTCACTTTGCACAGATGATCTCATCAGCCAAATGAGGGGTTCTGACCAAGTGATGCTCTTGAAAGGAGTGAAAGAAGAGGATGTGGTAAATTGTCTTCAGAGAAAAAGCTTCTCAAAAGGTCTCAAAACAGCTTGAAGAATGGTAAGTGTACAATACTACAAGGGTCATAGTTGCTCACTCTGCTAAAATCACAAAGAACATAAGCTGAGCTCTCTGTCCATTAAACAACTTCATCTGGATTGTTTGTTTCACTTTGACCAGGTCTGGGATGTTAGGACTGAGAGATCCTCTGGCTGAGAATACGCTACACCACATCAGTGCTGGATATCAACCACAAACTGTTTCCAGACACAAGAGAAGAAGATCATGATGGGGAGATGAAACCAGTTTAGATGTGATGATGGGAATCATTATTTTCTGAAACTCTGTCAAATGTCTTATATGTATCACATGATCTGTGTCAGTGACATTTCTGTGACATTTCATCACTCATCTGTGTGAACTGATTAATATATGAGGTTAATGTATTTTTGATGATAAATAATTATTTTCCTTGAATCTTATTTGTCTTGATGCTACTTTATCATCTTTTTAGTCTATGCTTCAATAAAATGAATATGGTGAATGAATATGGTGTTCTGAAGAAGGTAAATACATCATTTTACTAGGTAGGCTTATATGTGTTTATTTTATACTTGTAAAAACTACATATTATTAATTATCGGGATTATTTTTTACTTAAGCCATAAAAATATTTGATCAGATTAATGACATCTGGGACATCAGTAGACCAGAAAGTTAGTATTGTTTATATTTAGTAACAAATGCCAATTGTTTTTTGAAAGAAAGGGAGTTACAAGTTTAATTATTTTGCATTACAAGATGGTGCCATGGGCTTTATTGTTACAAACACTTGAGGGATAACAGAGAATGTAGCAGGAATGATCAACGTGGATCTTGTACTGCATCAAAATCAAGAGCATCCACATTACTGATGTCCAGCACCTGAGGAGCAAGATACATAGGTGAGGAGGACATTTTTACACTGATTTTTGCTAATTAGATAATGACATGTTGTTGCAGGTTCATCCATTATATTTATTGCTGTTTACTTCAAAAATCAAATAAATAATCTATTATTTTTATTATTAAATCGTTTCTTTATAATTTTTCCATGTTTCATCAAATGGCCTCACCATGTCCTGTCAAAAGCTTTACTAGCCATGATGTTAAGATTAGAAAAGTGTGGTCTGTGAAAACTGTCAGATATAAATGTTGTTACGAATTATCAAAAGTCTCTACTCAAAGAGAACAGAAGAAACATTCATAACAAATAACAGGGATCCAAATAAGATCCCTGGAGTCCCCGCTCTCACTCCCAAGGCTTCAAAACACCAAAGATACTTTAAAGTATAAAGAGTACGTTTATTAAACATAAGGTAGTAAAGAGCATATACATTTCAGGAGGGGGAAAAGCCAAAACAAATAACAAAACAAAGCTAACTATATTAAGGATTCTAACCTAGAATTCAGATAATAAACAAAATATACAAAAGCTTACCTCCCTACTTATCACAAACAAGAGAAAACGAGTAATAAATAAAAGAGGCACCCACCTCCCTACTATGCTCCAAATGATTAGGGTTTAAGATAAATATTAAAGTTCCACATAACAGATCAACTTAGAAAAGTAAAGTAATGATTTACAACAGTTGTCTCATTCCACAGTCAGCATGTACACCATATGTTACAGCATAGACACAAAACAACAAGTCTCTCAATCAAGGAAGCCATGAGAGCGGGGAGCTCCAGATCCATGCTTCAGGTGGCTTTAAGTAGCAGCAATCACTCCCGTCCCCAATCAGGTCACTCATTATCAGCTCCACCTGCGAGTCATGATTGTTAGAGGGTAACAAGAAAGAGAAACACACCAAAAGGAACACTAGACCAACACAACACAATGCATTCCCACGTAACAATGTGACTCAGCTCAGTTTGTTGTCCATGATGAGGAGAATACATATATGTCGGTTTTACTGCCCTTCTACCCCCAGGGGCCCAGTAGCACCCCCCGGAAGAGCCCAAAACTGTACATTTCAAATGGCTGTAAATCAGAGTCCAATTAACATATCAAAGAGAAAACCGGAAGGATTATTACTTATGCTATGCTGATAAAATAATGTTGGGCACAGTTTTCAGAAATAAATGGAAAGGTGGCATAAAGGCGTTTTAAATATTGCTCACTCTAAAATACTAAATTTCATCATGCCTCTCAAATATATCATAGATGTCTACACAGTGAACATATTTATATGTCCAGTTTACCATTAAATATATTATTTATTTAATTTCGTTAATAAAAAGTTTTAAACTACATTACCCATAAGCCTCCGTCGTTCTATCTATGGAAAGGCAAAACTAGGCACTGTTTTTTGTAGTTCAATGAAGTTATTCTTAGGGATAGGGTTAGGATCTCACTAAAAAGGTGATTTTTCTCAACATAGAAACACTTCATTGTTGACTTAATATATTTACTAATGTGATAATAGCAGCAAAACATACTTTTGTAACATGATGCACTGTTTAATATGGGTTAAAAGATAGTCCAACCACAGTCCTGCGGTGACCAGGGACATTCACAGCCAATGACATCAAAGCTGAGCAGCGTCATCACACTTCCTTAACCATTTATGGTCATTCATGAGCGCTGTCTTCCGTTTTTCGGCTAAAGGGATAGATTGGTTAACAATAAATTAAATTTGCCACATATTAGATAGTGTTTTATTAACGTCTACACCTTCTTCCAACAATAATGCAAATACAGAAATTATTGTTATTCAGCTTGACAAAAATTAGGCAATATTAATGTGCACATGTATGTATGTACAACTACACATGTGATTTGAACTGCACAGTAACAGTTGTATCTTATCTAACCAATAGATTCATTTCATTCAATTTAAAAGATACATTTTTTCCTGACCAAAGACAAGTGCATTTACTAATAAAAAAGTAAAGAGTGAAATTATTAAGTTATTAAATTATTCACATTTGTTTCTGTGATTTGCCTTGCTTTACCAATTGATCTCTAGGAATAAAAAACTGAAATAAAGCATAATGAACATACATAATTTTGTAAGAATTTTCCAGTATTTATTGATATGTCAAACTCATTTAAAGACAAAGTGCGCATATTACTGTACTGTCACCAAGCTCGTTTTTGAAGAATAAAATTATGAAGAATAAAAAGGCAGTTATGTTGTAAACGTTAACAATTTTCAGTATGCAAATACTTTTATTAAAAAACAAAACAGTATAAATACGGTATATGTCTTTCAGAGAACACCGGAAAAAGATAAATTCTCTTTAAAAATTCTATTGACCAAAAAGTGATACAACACAATGTAAATGTTTCAAACTCACAAAATAACATCATGAAGTCATGCATGTCAAGTGTGCAATATCATCTATAAAACTCTATCAGCACAGCATCAAACAAACACTGATTGTCCGAACAATGGAAGAAAGATAAAGTGTTTAGGAAAACAAACACCTGCTACATAAAAATGCAGAAATATAACTTTAACAATAACATCATTCACTTCATGACTAGAACTAGGGGATGGCTGTGCATGAATATGTCCTTTACTAAAACTCATAATGAGAACTGATGCTTTTTTTATGATAAAAGCACCAGAAGTAAAGTTTACTCTATGAAGCTTGAAAAAGAGAACACAATGCTTTATCAATATGATAAATACTATTTTTAACTATTGTTATCATCACTGGTTCTGTATACAGTACAGTATATGGGTTGCTGGAAGGTCACAATGTATTCATTATAAGCTTAGAATTAAAACAAAGTTACATCTTCTGCAAAAATCAAACCACTGCAAAGTCTTAAGTCACTGATCCAGGAACCATTTCTCTGTGTGTGTGTGTGTGGGGGGGTAAAGAGTTAAAGAGGTGAGTCCTTGTGCATGATGGAGAACTACAGTGTTATCTGCAAACAATCCTGGAAGACAGAAAGAAAGAAATAAATATTATTTCTTTACATGCAACATTACTGTGTTTTTTTTTAGACCATGAAAGCATCCTCTGCAAAGATGCTGTATAATTAATTGTTAAATGCATCCATTTTATAAAAGCAAGTGATTAATAGCAATTTCTACTCGTGGAGATCACGTATAGTGGGAACATGAACTGATGGGGCTTATTTGAAGTAATTTAATGAGAAGCCAATGAACAATATACACTTTCTGTGTGATTTTCCAATATTGTGACAGTGTCAGATGAGATTGTCCAGGGGCTTGTACAATATCATACAAGTGTTAAATTGAATTACTGAATTATTAAGACTTTGATGTGCGACTGTATTTAGGGATCATTTTAAAGACTTTTCCCCTTTCCAAATACCCACACTTGAGGTCTTAGTCACTTGAGAGTGTGTGTATGTGACAGTGTGTGCACAAGACTGTCCCCGGTCTTAATAATGCCAAAGTGCAGCATCCTTAACACACACTAAACCTCTCCAATACTGCTCTGGAGCGCTATACAACGCTTAGTGTATCCCATCATGCATCATGTTTTGGAATTAATCGTGAGACTTTTTGCAGAGATCTCTCAGGAGGTCACGCAAACCTTTCCAATGTATGTGAAATATTAATAATAATAATTAGATATTGAGAATTATTTAGTAGTAAAACAAAGTGTTGCACGTTTTCTTGGTGCACAGAAAAGTATATTTATATTGTACATAATTTGTAACTTCTTTTTATCACTTAATTAGAAGCACCACAAATTAAATTGTAATCTTTAATAGGGACTATTGAAAAGACATTTAGAAGTTTATTTTAAAATGCAAAGTTGAAACGAACTTTGTCATGTTAAGATCGACACACACTTGTGATCTTCATACTCACTTGGGCCAAATAAAGGAAATGTGCAAAGATGGCAAGTGTGGGTATTTGGACCGTACAACAGTTTAAGAAACAACAAATGCTGTGCAAATGATAACAGCAGGAATGTTTGATAAAAGGGACAAACTATCACAGACCAACCTGCCTCTGCAGCTTTCTGTCTTCTCCATTTCTGAAGGAATACCTCTCCACAAACACGACTGGGGTGACTGCTTCCTTTACGTCTTTTCAGCTAAAAAATAAATACAAGGGTAGAGAAAATAAAAACAGAATTATATATAGAATGTTAATAATGATCTGTGAGCAAAATATTTAAGATATAAACTTATATGAATGAACTGCAAGATGGGAATTTTTTTTTTGATTTACATTAAAAAGGTATTACAAGCATGGTACAGTAAATGTGATTACTGTGAAATATGTCATATAAAAGCACATTAAAACACTATCATTACAGTGGTACAACTATAGTTATTTTGGTGATTATTGTGCTATCACAAAACCATAGTAAAACTACAGTTACTGTGGTAAAAAACATGGTAAATTTCTTGTTTACTGGCTTTTACCTACTATTGTAGGTGTCATGGTTACCATGATTTTACTACAAATACAACTTCCATCTTTGAACCTGAAATGAATATAAAACGGATCCCAGGTCTATGGCACGTCACGTGACAGATAGAGTTTAATCACCCCAGTTAGCAGCTCTGTTCATTTAGTTAAACACAATGAAACTCAAAGACAGCCTCGGATGACCGATATAATACAGAGAGTAAACATAAGGCGCTCATCTGATTAATAAAGAAGACAGAATACATTTTATAACAGGGATTAAAAGAACATATTTACTACTACTCACCATAGACTGTATAACTCACCCAACCTGCGGCTCTTGTAAACTGATGGCAAGTATCGCGATATGTACTGAATGAGACTTCTTGAACGTGATTTCATAGCGATAAACATCTCATGTCAGTGACGCTAGAGGCGCTTGACCACGCTTCAGTTTTTGACGCTTTGGGAGTGAATGGGTTGACGCCATAGACTGTATAAAAACATGGACGTAGTGTCCGTGACGTCACCCGTAGTCTCCTGAAGTGTGTTTTTGAAGCCTAAAGTGTGTAGAGCTGGCCGTCGCCATCTTGGCAGCGCGTCATCGCGCGACTCTGCCGGACAATCAAAAATGGGCAAAAAGGCGGGAGCTAGTTGCTGTAGCCACACCCACCTAGCACGACGGCAGTGTCAGCAGCGGCAATCCACCTGTCACTCAAGTGGCTACGCCCTTAATTATGCAGAACTTTAAGTCTGAATATAATTTAAAACCCTCTGGGCTTCTTCGCCCGAAAACGGGCGAAAACTTGAACGTTTTGAAATGTTTAATTTTTTTGCTTCATCGGATGGGTATGAAACTTGGTGACTTTTGTTGTATTACCTATATGAACACACAAAAAAATCAAGGAGATGATTCTGATATGTTAAAGGGTCGTAAAAAAAAAAGTCACACTTAGCTTCCTCCCGCCCGAAAACGGGCGACATAGGAAATGAATGGGAAATACGAAAAAATAGGAAAACTCAGAGAAACTTTTGGTGGTACAAGCTACAGATCAGCAACTGTGCTGAAAAAAAGTGTACAGCAATGAAGGGGTGACACTCTAGAACATCAAGAGTGCAACTAAGACCCCCCCCCCCACACACACACACACCCACGCACACAAACACACACACACATACACAGATAAACTGGCGACTGCAACAGCAAATTTGTAGAATATTCCACATAAAATCAATAAATGAAAAAAAAAACTTGCTCAAATGCACACACACACACACACACACACACAGAGAGAGAGAGAGAGAGAGAGAGAGAGAGAGAGAGAGAGAAAGAGAGAGACTGGTAAGACTGCAACAGCAAATTTTGAGAATATGCAAAAATAAATAAATAAAAAATACAAAAAGAGACTCTCGCTCAAATGCAACACACACACACACACACACACACACTCACACATACACACACACACACACACATTGTGTTCCCTTTCTAACCAAATGCTATAGTTTGATTGTAATCATAATGCAAAACCTGATACTTATCTAAACATTTTTGTTAAGAAAATAAAGTAATCATCTTTTAGAATATCTAAATGTATATCTAAATAAAAAAAACGAATAAGATAGAGAAATCATGTCTAAAACAACAAAAGGAATCAAATAGCCTTTCTACATAGGATATATAGGAAGCTATAGACAGCCTACAGGCTGGTACAGGACATTACACAAAAGTGCCTATTTTTTAAAGCCACTAGATGAAGTTCTTCTCCTGGAACATTTTTTTTTTAGGCTGGCACTCTATTTTGATGTGAAATGCTGCATTTATTGAATTTTTTTTTAAAAATAAATATAAAAAAAAAAATTATATATTAATTCTAATGGAAAAAATAGCTCATAAAAATTATATAATTAATGCAAAGTATCATAAAAAAATCTAAAAATTCTAAATAATAATCAGAAAACATTATAGAACAAAAATATATTTGATTGGTTATCCTGGGAAAAAGTAAAGTACAATTTTAAGGCTTCGCCCGTTTTCGGGCGGGAGGAAGCTAAGTGTGACCCATTTACGAAGAAGCCCAGAGGGTTAAACGGATGAATTATAAAAAAATTCACCCCCCTCACAGTTGTCATGAAGGGCAAAATTAGCTATTTAGACCAAAATCATTTTTTGAACCAGGCTGTAAACATGTTTTTTCCTGCTGTAAAGTTGGGCATTTTAACATGGGGAGTCTATGGAACTGACTCCCTTTTGCAGCCAGGCTCAAGCGGCCAGTCGATGAATTGCAGTTTTAATCACTTACTTATTGGCCTCACGAGAGAGCGGGAGGTTGGCGCTCGGTTGACGCACAGCGCGTGATGTGCATGGTGGGAGTGGCGGCGCTGTATATTAATTATGTATTATTATTATTTAGGTCTTTTTCGGTTATTATTTCGAAGCTGTGTTGATTTGCTGTTTATTGATATTTTTAAAACTATAAGGTTACATCTATCAACATTTATTTAGATGTTATCATTGTATTCATTCATTTCTTTATTTTAATTATATTATTTCGGTCTTATTACCGGTGAAATATTACAGTAAGCCAGAACACGGGCCGAGCGGGGCTCATTCTAAACCCATTAGCCACAATCCAACGCGGACATTCATATCACAGAATCTGACAGCGATCAGCGGCTCATCAGCGACAGTATTTTTAAGCAGCCTTTACAATAACCTTAATAAAAACTTTTAACTTTAGAGTCTAAAGTAAAAAAAATAAAAAGATCTCTGCTAGTTTATTTATTTATTTAATAATTTTTTTTGGTTCTTTTTATTTAAACTATATTGTTTCTAAATGTGAAAATGTGTTGCAGTTATGTGTCAAGGACTTGATATTGAATTCTGTAATTAAAAAAAAAAAATCTAGGCCTATGAAAAAAATTAAAATCAATAAAAAAAGTAAAAAAAGAACCATTGCGCATTTTACAGCAAAACAAGTTTTAATATGTGTTTTTGTCACCAGCAATACAGTATGTTGCTCAGTTTTGTTACAGTAAGTTAAGCTCCGATAAAAAAAAAGTTTCAGTGAGTTTCTTCTGTTGTCCTGTGGGAAAAAAAAAATTAATTAATCAGAAAGTATCGTGCTGATGCACGAAAGATGCCTCCAATTGAAATGCATTAGTTTAAAAAAACGTGCTGCAATCACGAAAATAACGAAATAACCAAATCACGAACTGCCGTGAGACTGGGTATCCGTGTGTGGACTACGGAAGATGAGTGCCATTGACTTGCGTTAGAGTTATCCGTGATCTCAGCACAGACTCACTCCGTGCTCGTATCACAGATTTTAGTTAGGCTAACAGAATCAAAGTGAATTATTATGATGGCAGGACAATGCAATAACTACAATAACTGTCTGGTTAACGTCATTATGGCATTGGAAAAGAAACAAATACTTCAAATGTTGCGTTTCCAAATGAGAAAGCACATCCGTTGAGCGAGTTCTGTACTCCGTCATTGAAACGGGTATCCGTGTGTGGACCACGGAAGGTCAGTGTCATTGACTTGCGTTGGAGATATATCCGTGGCCGCGTCACGGAATTTGGGCCAAATCCGTGATGATTTCACGGATTTTGAGTTAAGGGCCCGTGGACATTTCACGGAATTCTGTGAGACCAGGTTGTCAAATACATATACAGTTAGAGTTAGAAGCAACAGAATATCTTTTTTTTACTGAAAGTGCTGTTCCTCTCTGCACTCGCTGAACACAGCAGATACAGAGAGAGAGGCTCGCGCTGGGAAAGAGAGACCTCGCACTCGTACGGCAGCACCAGAGAGTCCCAGAGACTAAATAATGATTGTCCAAGAAGTCGCTAGATTTGTCGCTAGTCGCTTTTTTGGAAGTTAGCAACTCCACTGCCCAGCGGACCCGGCTTCAACCGTCTCGCAAGTGTTGATAGGCTATTACTCGTAAGGTGTAACCAATCAGATAGCGCCGTGGGCGGGACATTGAGCAAGTCTGCAGAGTGATGAATACAGAGAGGCTGAATTCCAAATGATATGAAAAAATGGCAAATGATATGTCTGGAGGAACTCAAATACAGCTCAACATTAAAATAACAGCATTCCTACAAGGAGGTGGTAATATCCTGTTAGGAGGATGTTTCTCTGCAGCAGGGACTGGAGCACTTTTCAGGATAGAAGGAAAAATTGAGGGGACTGTAAAATTTTTGAGGAAAATCTACTGCTCTCTGCCAGAAAGTTGCCAATGAGAAGACGGTTTACTTTCCAATGACCCAAAGTGCACCGCAAAACTGAGTACACAGTGGTTGAAGGAGAAAAGGGTGAATGTCCTTGAAGACTCTAGTCCACAAACTGTCACTATCAAACAAAGCAACAAAATGTGATTATTTCAATAGGGGGGGGGGGGGGGGTGATTCTTTTCTATACTCACTGTATTTTCCTTGCTTATTATGCAGCAACATACAATTCCTCAGAAAATGCAACTTGTTTTACAAGTTTATCAAATGGATGCATAAATATTTGCTCATACAATTTTAAGAAAAAAATTAATAAAACAAAAATTACTAGTGCTACTCTTAGTTAGTTACAGTATTCCCTAGTACTGGTAATCTGTTATGAAATCTAATAGGAGTCAAAAAATGGCACAGTATTCAGTCAGAAACGAAGCATGCTTCAGACTTCCCAGATTATGTATCATTTTTCTTTATTTTATTTATTTATTTAAGTTTTTATTTATTTTCTTTGCAGTAAAGGTTATGTGCTTGCTCCACTCTTTTGTATTCTTGCTTTATCAGTTTATCAAGCAAATAATATGTTCGTCAGCCATGAAAACCCCCAGGTACCCCACTGAACTTTAACCATATGTTTTTTTTTTTTTATTATTATTTTTATTTTTTTTAATTTTGTGACACAGGGAATTCAGTCGGCCTGGACAGTAACCATCCATCTTGCATTTGGCTGATGCTGACTGACAGAGCAGGCCAAAGAACAACCAGAAGAGAGAATTGCTTCATCAGTTTGGCTATATCTGAGGTTTCCTCAAAGTTTTAAAATGTAAAAACTGGACAGTCCGTGGTATTACTGGTATAACATTTCATCAAGAGTTTGACATGCCGTCATATGTGAATGCAACGTGTAAATTCTGTATGCAGTTTATGTGAATTATATGGTGAATATGGGACTGTTTAAAGACACAAGGGCTGGGAACTCTCTATATAGTGTGATTTATATAACTGACAGCTTGCTGAAATTAATAATAGAATAGATAAAATGCCACGGAATGTGTTTCCGATGTCTGTGATTTCAACACTTTCTACATTACTCATGCTGTGTGAATGCATTAGCTAAACTCTGTGATTTAGTTTCAAACCGATAACAAAACACATTATTTAAGCACATTTACTTGGCAATCTGTGTGGCCACACTGTAAATGCTGCATTAAAGCGTTTAAGCTCCCATTACATATCTCCTAAACAATAGGTCATTAACATGAACTCAACCATAGTCAACCTGGCTTTTATTAAAATGGGAGGAGCAATTAGAACGATGTAATGGAGAGAAAAAAATAAAATAAAATTATGCATTATGACCATTTATTAAAATGGGAGGGGCAATTAGAACAATGTAATGGAGAGAAAAAAAATATATATTATGCATTATGACTAATTATTTATACTCTGAACGTGGATATATAAATGATGATATTGGTGACAACTTTAATGTCAGTATCTTGCATCATATGGCTTCACATGGTATAATCTTTTGTAGCCATGGACTAAAGTGTTTGTATTGTGATATATATATATATATATATATATATATATATATATATATATATATATATATATATATATATATATATGTTTTTTTTTTTTTTTTTTTTTCCAGAAGCATGACAATACTCCAGACTCCAATACTCCATTTTTAAACCGTTTAGTTAAGTTATGTTCTGCAACAATTAGTAGTGTAGCATCACAAATGCAATGTTATATATGTCTTATAAGATATCTGTGATTATTTCCTAGTATGTTTCTTTTGCATATGCAGTGTTGAAAACTCTTATTCATCAAAGTGAATTGGTTCATTTATGTAAACTGACCTATTTAAAGTGTGTTGTTAAAGGGATAGTTCAACCAAAAATGAAAATTACCTCATGATTTACTCTCAAGCCATTCTAGGTATATGTGACTCTTTTTTCAGACGAATACATTTGGCGTTGTATATATATATATAATAAACTGCATCCATCTAATGATTATATTGGTCGACTATTCCGACAATTAAACAAGTAATTGCAGAGGTGGAAAGAGTACAAAAATATTCTACTCAAGTAAAAGTACCATTACATTAATGAAATTTTACTTAAGTACAAGTAAAAGTACCAGTCTAAAAATCTACTCAAGTAAAAGTAAAAAGTAGCTCATTTAAACTTTACTCAGAGTAAAAATTACTTAGTTACATTTTAACAGTGGGAGGGAGTCAAAATGGGACAGGCCAAGGGTGTCAAACTCAGTTCCTGGAGGGCCACAGTCCTGCACAGTTTAGATATAACCCTAATTAAACACACCTGATCCAGCTAATCTAATCATTTAGGTTTATTTGAAAACTACATGATATGTGTGCTGGAGTAGGGTTAGAACTAAACTCTGCAGGGCTACGGCCCTCCAGGAACTGAGTTTGACACCCCTGGGATAGGTCTATTAATCTCAAACTAGTTGTTTTTAATTAAAGGAATCCGTTATTTAGAATAATAAAACATTTGGGCTGTTACCAGGCAAATCAGTATCAACAAACTCATCTTTTAATGCAGAGGAAATGCAGAAGATTCATTGGAAGTGGCATTTAGATGTATTACACTGTTTAGTGCAGGACAAGAATGCATTTAACCTGCAGTTACAAATGCATGAATAATGTTTTGATATACAAGCAGTGTTGGGGAGTAACTAGTTACATGTAACGGCGTTACGTAATTTAATTACAAAATTAATGTAACTGTAATTAGTTACAGTTACTAAGAAAAAATGAGTAATTAAATTACAGTTACTTATGAAATTTTGAACGATTACAAAGTGGATTACATTTGAATATTTACACACATCCACATACAGATTTAACTGATATCTTTCCCAAATTGGACTGACTATTCTGAGACATACCCCCCTAATAATTTCCGGGATGCGGAAATACAGTCTGGGTATAGAATCCAGTCATAAAAACGAAATGCGCGCTCTCCGCGCCTCCGCCAAACGGCTTGGATCAGACTCCGAGTAATCAATGCGAGAGAGAGAGAGAGAATAGAGTGGAGTGGACTGTGGAAGCGCACAGCTGGAGCAGAGAAGCAGAACTACTGTTCAGGGTTTCAGGTCAGTTTCATCTGTAAAGATGCTTTTTTGTCTTTGTTTTTTTTATTTATTTAATCAAGCAGCAGCACGTTGCTCATCAGTCATCACTCAAAATACTATATAAAGGACATCATTATTATCTGTTGTAATGTTACAGTAGTAATTTAGCTGAAAAACAATCAGATTTTTTTTTATAGGTTTAGGGGGAGCTACGGACAGACAACAACACAACCCTTACGAAAATTAACGTTTTAATATATTACTATAAATCCAGAGAAAATAGTTACTACTGTTTAACTGTGGTAACCAAAAAATTAAAATGATTTTACAAACTGAGTTATTTAAAAATAAATACAAATCCATTTGCAAAAAAACAAAACAAAACAAGGTTATTGTATATAGGCTAAAAAAAGCATGGTCAATTTTTGTAAGGGAAAAACATGACTCGTGTAGGCCTACAGTATTAGGATATTTCTATAAAGATATTGTAGTATTGTAGAGTATTGTATTGTAAAGTATAGTTTTGTTCAATCTTGAGTATTAAAGTCATGAGAGAAATGGATAACAGGGCAAAATAAAGAGACTGGAGAGAAAAATGGAAGTGAAGGTGCAGTTCAGGAGAGAACTTTTAATTATTTAGCGTGTCCCCAAATTAAATATTTAAACCTGTTTTTATCTCAGGTCCATACCAAAAATATTTTTTTCCATGAATTTGTTTGTATGATTTTGAATTTTCCAGTCTGAATTGTTTTCCCAGTCCGCCCCTCCTGTAAATTAATGGCAAAGACATGGTTTCATTTACTACACATAGGCCTACTGAAGCTCGCAGTGTTTTCAACCTCTGCCGCCTCAATATAGGAGTACAAGAGCACATAAACATAATTTCTAGAACTGTTCTGTGTCACTTTATGTGCATTTTACTTATTTTGAGAAAACTATCATCATATCATATACAAAGAGACAGCAGTTTAAAAAAACACCAATGTTTCAGGAGTTTATTACACAGAATACGACACATGCTTATTAGATAACTGTATTTGAGTTGATGTATATGCTTTTATTTATTATTCTTTAATTTTCACAAATTTAGAAAAGTAATCAAAAAGTACTCAAAAGTAATTAGTTACATTACTTTAATAAAGTAATTGAAAAAGTTACACTACTATTACATTTTAAACAGGGTAACTTGTAATCTGTAACCTATTACATTTCCAAAGTAACCTTCCCAACACTGTATACAAGACATAAAATGTTGAATACTCATTTGAAATGATAAGAAATTAATTATTTAAAAAAATCAAAAGATACTTTAAATGTGAAATTAAAATGGCCAGTATGTGTCAGCAAGTCACTGTTAATAAGTGAGTCATTGCGATTGAACCGAATCATTTAAACGGTTGATTCATTCAGGAACGAAACACTGTCACGTTGCTCAGAGACGCAAAACTGTGCTTTGGTGGCTGTGTTTGGAATTATTTTCTGTTGTAGAAATAGAGCTAAAAAAGGCAATATGGTGTCTAAAACGCAAGTCTCTTAATTAACTTGTTTACTGAACTGTTATATATATGTATGTATATATTCATGATGATTTTTGGAGGAAATGATGGCATTCTTTGTGTGATTTTGATTTAATATATGAAATTATATAAATATGTGAATTTTCTGCCCCTATATCTTCAATTTTGTGATCATTCTAAATGCATTTTAGGAGACTGAATCACACAGTGAAAGAACGCACTATAAATGCGCGCGCACATCATTAAAACAGAAATAGCACACTCCTCACCACGGTCCTTTTAGCTAATTTGTGCAAAACCTCTTGCTAAAATGTCAAAGCTTCATTTTAACCACCAATGCAACGATGCAATTATTTAGCTTACCTCTACATTCTTGCGAAGGGTTGATGTCTTGTCGAGATTTTATAAGCTGCTAGTTTGGTCTTCCTAGGCAAGTACAGCTTACACTGCATAATAGAGCATACATATGGCCAGGGGTTCACTTCATTTCCTTCGAGTTAAACTTCAGAATATGACGGGGTTTCGTTTTCAGCGGTGTCTGCACCACTAACGCCTGTTTTGTCCGTCTGCATCTTTCTTGTGATTTTAGCGCCAGTTTGCCCTCCTGCCCATTATGCCGTAGTTTCCAGGGAGCGATTTATTTTTATTTTTATTTTTTTTACTCAGTAATTAATGTGTTTTAAAATGTAGCGAAGTACAACTCTTCAAACAAAATATACTTAAGTAAAAGTTTTACAGTACAGATTTAAAAAATTACTTTAAAAAGTATTAGTACACAAAAAAGCTACGCAATTACAGTAACGCGAGTAAATGTAATTCGTTACTTTCCACCTCTGAGTAATTGGATATATACACACACACATTTTGTAGAGATAAAAATGGCCTTTAAAATTATTAGACATACATATATAAATAGCAATGAAGAAATATGTATTACTTCAAATAAAGTATGAAAAGCAAGTAATCATATGGTTTCATTGAATAAAACTACATAATGCATTATAAGCAATAGAGCTAATGTGTTAATTATATTATGGAATAGCTGATCTTCTGATTCTCCAATAGTGTTCGTAAATCCATTTGTTAGTTTAAACACCTATATAATGACCATGTTAGTTGATGGGCACCACCATGTTACTGTGCGCTGAATCTGAACTAAATGTATCATCTCCTCCCGAAACACATTAAAATAGGTTTCTGGTGAACTGGGAGCAAAATTTATAGTAACCTATACAATGTATATATGATTTCAATTAAACATGTTGGCAAATTGTATTTGTATAGATCAGTGTGTATACAATAAAAGTATATTTCGATAATGCTAATGTGAATTTAGGTGTATGAAACATAAAAGCATTATGTGGTTGAAAACACTGAATAGCTAAGAGTGTCCGATCTAAAAGCGTGAAAGCAGATTTGAAATCAGCAGTTGATCATGTGATGTGCTGAACGTTCTAATCACACCAGTGTGATGCTTCATGGACCAGACTTGTGATCACACTGGTGTGACCATACACCTTAAAGGGTTAACTGAAACGTAGCATTTGTGCATTCACAATAACATTATGCTTTATTATGGTTTTTGAGTTTAATATATCAAGCAGCCTTGCAAGACGGTCTAATAAAGGTTTTCATAGATTCTCGTCCATGTAATGCACCACTTCCAGTATTTTGGTGATGGCTTGCCATGGGCAAAAATCAATAGAATATATATATATATATATATATATATATATATATATATATATATATATATATATATATATATATATATAAACCCATGTCTTGCATACGTCTGTGCGTAGTGGTTCTTGAAGCACTGACTCCAGCTGCAGTCCACTCTTTGTGAATCTCCCCCACTTTTTTGAATGGGTTTTGTTTCATAATCCTCTCCAGGGTGTGGTTATCCCTATTGCTTTTACACTTTTTTTTCTAGCACATCTTTCCCTTCCCTTCGCCTCTCTATTAATGTGCTTGGACACAGAGCTCTGTGAACAGCCAGCCTATGTTTCAATGAACTTTAGTGTCTTGCCCTCCTTGTGCAAGGTGTCAATGGTCGTCTTTTGGACAACTGTCAAGTCAGCAGTCTTCCCCATGATTGTGTAGCCTACAGAACTAGACTGTAGATGTATATGTTGATGTTCATGGACTGGGAGTGCTATCCTATCTGCTTGTGTAGAGATCTTATCTGAATATATATCTGACAGTCTGCTCAATATTTTCTTCTCATTGTGTTTGAATGTATATCTAACAGTATGTTCTCCAAAACATCCCCATGGGGGGGGGGGGGGGGGTATCTGATGTGGAGAATATCTCAGGAAACACATGTAGCAATATCGGCAAAAAAACTAACTGAAAGTAGTGACATTAAAGGCTTATTAACTTTTCCCAGTAGTGTGACAATAACTGTGTAGTTTTTTTTTTCTTGTAACAATCAGCGGTACAGCATTATGGTTGTTATATTTTATTTTATTACGATGGTTGTAAATGAAATTATCACAGTTTCTGTTATGGTAAAAAAGTATGGACTTTCTTTTTTCTTACCAAAAAAAGTATCATGAATTTATTGAATTTTGGAAAAATAAAAAATCATAAAAGTTTATAATAAAAAAAATTCTCTTTGAGAAACTAGTGGTTTTCATCTTGCCACTTTCTTGGTAAAGAAAACACATTTTTACTAAAATTAATCAAATTGGATTTATCGAGTTTTGGAACCAAACTCTTCATATGTACCTGTGTTGCCAGCCTTCCTTGTGCACATTATTAAAGACTGTTAAACCTTCATCTTTGTGAGTCTTCCTTCTACACCGTACCATGACGGTTATTATTATACTATAGAGTTTGCCTATACTATATATTGCCAAAGTTGCTCAAGAGTAGTACTGTAGTAAATTTCGGTTTGTTAGCATCTAAAAAAGTACCTTAACTTAGCAGCTAATAATAATTATTAATATTACTATTATTATTGCCACCTTTAGGGTAACAAGGAATTTTTTAATGTATTACAATTTGTATAAATATGTACAGGTTCCTCTAAATTGGTTGTTTGTCATTTGTTTTAAAGCATAATTCTTTCTATATGTGTATTATTTTTATTATGGATCTACTTGCTGGTTTGGTGGTGGGGGGGTGGCATAGAACTGTACAATAATAAAACAAAAGTGAAGATGATGAAGTGCGTATGCTAGGTGTTGCAAATCAACTCTAATCCTGTTATTTTCAAATGATGAACTTGTAAGTCTGTTTCAATAGGTTGTTTATACCACACCACCATAGCACATTCCAAGATGCTGAAACTGAAATTCCATTTTTACATACAATTTGAATTGACATTTTTTTTCCCCCTAGACTTTTGTTTTTATTGTGGATGAGTGAAAAAAAAATACATTTTAAAATAATACAATACGTATTAAATAATACATTTAATTATCTGTTGTATAAAAGGAAGACAAACTGTTTTCTATACTAGAAATCATTCAGAGGCTTTTTACAGATTGTCGGAAGTTTCCATAGCATATTTTGAAAGCATAGAAAAACAATACACACACACACACACATACAGTCACAAATGTAAAAGTTTGGCCTCATGATTATTATTTTAGTAAGGCACATCAAACGCAGAGTTAAAAAACGTCTTTAAAGACATCTTTTTTTTATTTATTTTATTTATTTATTTTTTACCTTATTTCCATATTTAGTCTCAAAGGAAAATGTCCTTTGGTGAATTTGAAGTGATTTAGCCTTTTGTCTACCATTTATTCTCAGAAGACGAATCTAGCATTTTTAACATTGCATATGTATGCAAGTACTGTATATCTGAGCAGTGTGAACTAAGCAGATGTTTTAATTCCATATTTAATGGATATTCATGTTAGACTGACCTACATTTGATGTGTTGGTATTTCCAGAAATTAATGTCCTTTCAGAATAACATCTTGGAAAAACCTCTTACTGAGCCATAATTATCAGCAGGAATAATTATTGATTGAGCTTGCTGATTGCTGAGCTCTTGAGTTGTAGCAAACGACTGTGGAAAATATATATGACTTATTTGTATACAACACCTTCTTTGATTGTGCGTTTATTGTATGTTGTACAGGTAAATAATTACACATTTTGGTTTATTTTATATAGATATTTTATTTAGGTGAACATCAAATCTGGTGACACACGTCGGTTGGGTTAATGTAATGCTGGGATGGATTTATCAAAAATTAGCGATAAACATTGTCAATGCCTAAACTCTATGAATAGTTATTCAAGCAAACAGTGAACATCAGTCTATAACTACCTGTTTATCCCTGCCGTAACACTCTGCACTATACAAGCACATGTAAATTTGTTCATTTATTTTGAGTTTGCAAGAGGGAGGATTTGAACGTTATAACCCCCCACCTTCTGTGGACTGTGATAGTTTCCCATCTTCCAGTTAAATTTGGCCTTTTGTCTAGATTAATTTTGCTGGCAAAACCCAACGCTGGAACTATTAACGCTCCAAAGAATCTGGACTTGGAGTATCATTAGTTACTGAAGAAATGCTTAATCATTCATCGCACTGTTATTGATTTGCCATTAGATAGTGACTATTTAAAGCAGACCTTGTTCAGAAACCTAGAAGTTACTAAACAATGTCTCTTAATCACAAAAGTCATCTGAACAACCTCGAGGGTCTATGTCTGAAAGAGTCTGCTTGCTTTGTTGGACAATGTAATGGTGCCCACTTACTTTCTTGTCTACAGGTATGGTGTCATTTGTAAGACCCACATTTTTATGATCACTGACAATGTTTTAAGTAACATAACAAATAATAAAAGAAAAAGAGAAAGAGAAAAAAGATAAATAGTTTCCACTACAAAATATGCAGCAGCACAACTGTTTTCAGCACTTATGTGTCTTAAGCATGAAATCAGCATATTAGAATGATTTCTGAAGGATCATGTGACAATGAAGACTGGAGCAATGATGCTGAAAATTCATCATTCATTCACTTTGATGTCGAATTTACAAAATGTACATGATTGCAAAATAAGCTCTTTCTACGACAGAAAATATGACAGGGTTGACAATTGATGGTTTTATTACATATAGCGGTCGTTTTGTTTTTCTACTGCTTCAAGCTACTGCCGCAACCTTCTCATGATGATTGGAAAACCCAAACTATTTCTGGACAATTGTTGTGATTGACATTTCATGTTGTGACAGAAAATATAAGCACATCATTAGCTAAATGTACAAACCCCCATATAAAACTCCCCAGAGCCTGTGTGACAGTGTTGAACTCATAGTAGTTGAGTCAGGGGTGATTCAAGGATTTCAGTTTTGTGACTTCAGTCCCCTTCATGAACATGATCTCATGTGGCTCAGAGGAATATCTCTTGCCTTCTGTGCAAGAGGTCACAGTTGCTTGACCTTTTTTTTTTTCACAATATAAGTAACACTTATTTTGTGGATGTAGACTGGGGTATATCTGCTGTTGAAAATTACTCATGTCACTTACACTTACAAAGCTACTTAACAGAATCTACTCTGTACCTTACCCATGATGCTCCGCAAACGTTCATGATGCGTATCCACAGCAATGAACAGAAACGGATGGATATATATATATATATATATATATATATATATTTTTTTTTTTTCAAGATGAAATAATCATCTTGATTTTTATTTTTTGGGGGAAACTATGTTTAATGAAATATTAATAGTGGAAATTTTAATTCCAATAATGCATGTGAACCTTGTGAATTACCACATGATATAAACATATAAATAATAATAAAAATAAATAAATAAATAAATAAATAAGCATATTTATCACTAATACATATATACTGCTGATGCTCCACAGAGCCATGTGGACTACATGTATTATTATTCATGTGTGCCTGGGCTACCATGTCGACCGACTTAACACTAGTGGCATACATGTGTGCCTGGGCTACCATGCCGACCGATTTAACTCTAGTTAGAGTGCATACTATGTGTATTTAAAAAAATAGATATACATTGTAAGTTGATGAGATAAGAAACCCCAGCAACCACCTGAAGCAAAATATCATAATCATGTCATGTCAGGTTATGTCATTGACAAAACTTTCATACTCTTATTTGCATAGTAAGCCATTAAAAGTGATTAAAAAAATACTATGCCTCTGATGCTGCATGCAGCTGAAATCAACATGACCACAGCTAATGAAAACATACACCTTATAAATAAATGAACGTGGCACTTTGTATTCATTTGAAATAGATGTTATCTTTTGTAACATTATAAATGTCTCTTTTTTTACAATTGTGTGTGTCCTTTTTGAATAAAAGCTATCAAATGTCAGTCATGACCTCTTTGAATAAGAGGCAGTTAGCAAAAAAAAAAAAAAAAATAATAATAATAAAAAAGTACATACACTTTGCAGTATTTGCAAAATTTAAATTATTTTACCAACATAAGAAGGATCATAGCAAATACATGTTACTATTATTATAATTTTTTCTTTATTATTATTATTTACTACTGACCTAATCCAACGCTGGACTATTGAAGGACTAACATGCACCTATTATAAAAGTTTCAAACACTCACTGATGCTCCAGAGGGAAACACTTATAATATAAATATAAAGACGAAGTTTACTTAACTTGTATTTGTTTAGTTTTCAAGTACAGCCTTAACTGGAAGAAAACAGAAATCTGATTCCTAAAATGGCTCTGAACAATTAGCATATTACATAAGCGCTAACTACATGTACATCAATCAGGACCAGTGGCTTGTTTCTCACCTCAATCATCTTAACAACTAACATTTGCTTGTATGTTTTTGCTGTTCCGCACCGCTATGCCCTGACATCTGATGAATGAATATTCAACGGTTTGCAATCAATCACAACATGATCTGTCCTTGAACGCCACAGAGAGATGAGTTGGTTCTGAACTGAGCTGCAATGGATCCCTGTGGCATCTGAATCACCAATATATATATATATATATATATATATATATATATATATATATATATATATATATATATATATATATATATAAGGCAGCTTATTCATGAAATATTTTATTTCTATCCCTTTAAATATTTTAAGGGGTCAGGACCTGTGCTCATTTTACAAGTAATTAATCCCATATGCTTTGGAAGTACACACACACACACACACGCACACGAGTCTGCTGCCTCCCCCCTAATTATCATAGTCACCCTTCGCCGCCCTTCACCAGGCTCCTGACCAGAGTGGGTGTATGAGAGAGGAGGGGCGCTGGAAGAGCCCGCTGGCTGCGTGTGATGGGGCACACCTGATGTAATTGGAGCCTCATCACCGCCGCTTTTTAAATGCCAAGCTTGCCTCTCCTCTGGCCTGTCCATGCACGCTGGTGTCCTCGTGGGTCCAGGAAGGGTGCGTGGAGGGACTGCCGCACCACCAGAGACGTGCTATCAAGGCTGTCTAGTCCCTTCAAGTGCCGCGGCCAGCGAGATGGATGCAGCCGCTGGAAGAAGCTGCCACCCCTCGCGCCCCGGACCGAAGAGGGGAGCGCGTGCGGCTGCCGGGATCCGCCCCTTTTCTGAACCCTACCTGCCCTTCACATACCCTGCAGCCTGATGGGGAAACCAGATCCCCTGTTTATTTCGGACAGTTTCCCATTTTGGACACTTTTATTCCCTCTTTTGGTTATTTTTCTGTTAATAAAAGCCTTTCCGAGGCCTGACGCTGTGTCCTCCCGTCACGATAGAATATATATATATATACACACCCACCCACCCACCCACCCACACACACACACTGGAGAAAAATCTATAAATACTTGATTTTTTTTTTCTTAAATATAGTTATTGTTTATCGTTCAAAAGGCCCAACTCCTGCTACAGAAAACAACCCCTCAAACCATGACACTTTTCCTCCACCTTTTACCGACTTATTCACGCACTTGGGGTTCAGCCTTCCCCCAGTTTGAAGCCAAACATAATATTTCCTTTTTCATCCAAATAAATTCAACTTATTCTCTTCTATCCACACAACATGCTTCTCAGCAAAAGTGAGTCTAGCCTTTTGATTCTGTTTGCTGATGAGAGGCTTCATCACTGAAGAGTGCATTATCAGCCCGACTTCTCTTATACATGCTGAGACAGATCCATAACCTGTTAATCGCTGAACTGGCGAGCAATTCCAGCTGCAGTGTTGATCTCCACATTATCCTGTCTTTTCGTGCATTTCTCTTACATGGACGACCAGCCTTTTGGGGGGACTTGAATGAATTAGTGTCATTGTAAAGCTGCAATATTCTTGAAATCGCAGATTTGGAATGAACAACTTATCTTGCATTTGCTGAAAGGGTCATCCCTTTGGCCTTCATCTGGACCACCTCCTGTTGCAGGGTTTCAGTGACCATAGAGCAGCCCCACCATCTTGCAATCTCAGTGAAAAGAGGAATGGAAGAGGAATGCTGCCAGTTAAACAGGGTCTGTCATATAGAGTAATTAAAGAAATTAGCACCGGGTGCCAGATTAACACCAATAACTCTGAGGTATCTGTAAGTGTTCTCTTATTTTGATCAGAGTTATTTTTCAAATATCTGAATATTTTATTAGTACCACATTTTTAGTCTTATTTTTAAATTTGTATCCAAGATTCCAGCTGGCTGTAACCCACACAATAAATTAGAAACACTTTCGTGTGAATTCCTTAAATAAAGCATATAGTCTGCCAACAGAATAAATAAACATTTAAATGCAAATTTCAAGCAATTTAAACAGAATACTGAGCATACTCACACTCACTGTAGTGCTGATTTCATGTCCTCCTGGGACGTCCCTGCTTACAGTGTGATGAAGTGATTTTGGATGGGGGAATAATGGATGCAGTGGGCAATTTCATATTTATTTATCTCTTTTTCACATGCCGACAGAGGCTGACAGCTGTTTAGCACTGGGACAACAAAATTGAATATGCAGAATATGTGCATTATGTGAACTGGTGATTGTTTTTACTCACATTTCTAACTTTTATTTATTTTATCTTTAAGTACTAATATACCTGAAACCAAATAAACTTAAATCAAAACCTTAAACTTAAAGGAGCAGTTCAGTTCCAGGTTGAAATTTCTGTCAACATTTAGTCACCCTCCACAGTTTTTTTTCTTCTTTTGAACACAAAAGAAGACATTTCATCTGAGAAGATGCCTTCATGTCTTATGTGGCAAGGGTTATCAATGATGAGCATTACTGCCACTTTAGTTGAAGTTTATTAAAGATAATGGCAATACTGACAATGACTCAAGCTCGCTCAAGCTAATTATTGATACTCTAAAAGATGAAAAGTGACCACAAAGGTCACTCTGGAAAATTTCTGAGAAAACACCAAAGAACATCTAGCAGGAATGTTTTGATGCAGATAAAAGCATTTGAATATCAGCTCTTTAATACATGCAAGAACTGTCACAGCCTTGATTAGAGGCTTGCAACTTTCAAAATGATGCAAAGGTGCAGAGGAAAACGCAAGAGCTTACTAAACATCTGCAGCAATGCCAGCTTGTGATCAAGTTAGATGAATATATCACACATCTGCAGCGGTTAGGTCTGGGCCCTATAGCTAATTTTACATAATGATTTCAATATTTGTTCCAGAAAGGTTTTTATTAATGCTTTATTAGGGCAAATGTATTTATTTATAAATATTTATTGTAGCCTAAATCTCAAATTATAACAATGCAGGCTAATCAAATTAAATATAAAACAAGCTAGTTGTCACTGCCAGGACATTAACCTTTTTTACAAAAAATATTTTATAGTTTGTAGAAAAACAAGTTATGTTAGTCTCGATCATAACATTATAACACCTTCCTATTAGAGACCTGTGCGATCGCGGGATCCAACGCAGCTGAGTTGTCCCAACGAGGGACAACACTTGATGTGCGGGTAGAGACTGATGTGTGTGGGATGCGGGAGAACAATTAGGGTGTGCTCACACTAGGCAGACTAGTGTGATCATTACGTTTAGCAGTCCCTGACTCCGTTGGAAGAGGTGGGCAAGAGTAGAGCTGTAATCGGGCCTTAAAAGTTAGGCCCGACAGGACCCGAGCCCGACAAGTACATTTTGATTGACAGCTTTTTTAAAGCCCGAACCCGTTTACAGCCCGACATTATTTAAATGTGCGCACGCACACACCTCTTTTGAGTTTTTTCAATAATGAGTAATTTACACATGTTTTAACATTATTTATTCATAACTGACGTAGACTAGACCACTTGGAAGTTGGAATAAAGAAATAAAATGAGTCCCGTGACATTGTAACATCTCAGCATTTCTAGACAGGCTCATTTAACCTTTAAATAGACCAACGCACCAATAAAAAGAGTCATTTTTAACAAATTAAATTAAGATAAATTTTAAATTGTGATGAGTGGGGCGGGGCCGAGGGACATGGGAGCGAGGCCGGTGGAGTGATTGGAGATGAGCTACACCTGTTCGACCCGCCGGTCTCGAGGCCCACGGAGGAGATGGAAGGATATAAAACTGGAGCGACGACAGTGAAGGACGAGAGAGGACCAGGCCTGGGCGTTATTTTAGGTTTTGGTTTCATTTTGTGCGCACCAGTCGTCCGTGAGGGGCTGGTGCGCTGTTTTGTTTATTTTGTGATTATTAAAGTTTCATTTGATTGTCCGCCGGTTCCCTCTTCCTTCTTCCCGATGATTATTAGATTTTATATCATTACAGTGGTGCCGAAACCCGGAAGAAGGAGGGACGCGCTGCTGAAGATCCCTCGCCGCTGTGGTGAATCCGCGGTGCCATCGAGCAGGCGAGGAGTGTGCCGCCATGGACGCTCGAGGCGGTGGACTGGAGTGAGTTGCCGGGGACGGGCGAGCTCGCTGCCGACTGCCCACGATAGGGAGGGGCGGCTGCCTCCATGAGGGAGCGGAGGAGTCGGCGCCGTTCGCCAGGTGGCCGGAGCCTGCTGCCATCCGCCGGAACGGGGAGGAGCAGGGAACGGGGGACTCCTGCCGGCTGCCCAAAACCGGAGGAGCCGTCGCCGTCCACCGGGCGGCGGAGGAGTGTCGTGCCGTCCGCCGAGGGCCGTCCAGTGCCACCGCCAGGCACCGCGGAGGAGATCACCCAGCCGGTGGAGGGCCGAGCAGCAGTGCGTCTGGGAACCGGAATTATTATTTTTTTTTTTCTCCTCTCTCCCCTCTCTCGTCTCTGTCGCTCCTCCATTCCATCTCCTTTTCTCTCGCCTCGTCTGTCCTACCCCCAGGTTCCCGCAGGTCCCCGTGAGCGCCCCCCCCCTGGGGGCCGCTCGTTTACCTCGCAAACCGGAGCGCAAGCCCGAGCCCGGCCCAAGCCCGCTTAAGATTATATAAATTAAGCCCGAACCCGACCGAACCCGTCGGGTCCCATCGGGTCCTGTCGGGTTCGGGCAAAGATCTTCAGCTCTAGGCAAGAGCACTGTTCAGTTATATATAGATCAGTGAGTCTGAGTGCTAACCGCGCCGGAGCGCAGATCTGATAGGCCTACATACTGCATGATTGTGTGAATATTTCTGAGCAGTAAAAGCAAAAGATCTGTAAAGCAATATATTGTGAGAGGGCTGTGTGTTACTGCGTCCCATACAACTCAAAATAATAAACCACAAAGTAAGCGATTCACTCCACTCTGTTGAGCGTGAGCGATTCTCTGCTGTCTTCATGTGCTAACGGAAACTTCCATTTCCAACTTATAAAGTCATGATTAGAAGCTGTTGCATTCTTTTCTGTCAAAAATAACATTGTCATTGGTTTGTGAATGTTGATGCTTAGCCTAAATAATTTGATCAGGAGCCTCCTGTGACCCGATATTTGTCTGTATGTGTATTCAGAGCCAGTGAGCAATGTACTTTCATAATATTCAATTTTATTGTCTGTGTTAATCAATTAATGCATTAACACGATAATAACATGCTAACTTGCCCAGCCCTAGTTTTAATGACAAAATTGCCTTATTAACTATTATTTATACACTTTTTTTTTCCTTCTGGTGCCTGAAATGGTGGAATTTTGGTCAATATTTTGCTAAATGTGTTTTTGTGATGGCAGTGCTGGCACCTTGTCTGGTTTAGGAATGTCATGGATAAATAGGGATGACAATAAAAATGCCAGTAGGTGGCAACAAGTTCATGTTTTAATAACTAATTTATTGAATCATTCAAATCAAACGATTCATTCAAAACTACTTATTCAATAAGAAACTAAACAAATGAGTCCATCTGAATGGACTGTTGAATCACTTGTTCACTTGATTCATTCAAAATCTGATTCATTCAAGGAATGAAACATCGTGTTGCTATGCACAGCTGTATAAAATTAATGGCACATTTTGTGCCCGCGAAGAAATATTAGAAGATATTCAGAAAAGTACATTGCATGTGCACATAATTTAAAAGCGTAAAAACTCATACATGGGTATTTTTTTCTTTCATCGCTTGAATTATAAGGTCATTATAACTGCATTCTAACAGGCTTCTTCACGCAGTGAATGCTTTTGGACTCATTTTTGCAAAGTCTGTCACTCGATATGTCAACTCTACTATCGTCTCTCAATCCGTCAGGGAATGTCTTTAAATTATAATCAAGGAAAAATCATACCTTTTCTGTTGTCTTCTCTTTAAAGAACCTTCTAAAGTTGTACTTGGCGAAAAATTATTTAACTTGCTTCCACTTGGGAGCAGCTTGTTACAGTACAGAGTTCTGATTATTTTGTGAATTTTGTCTATTTTATTTTGTCTATTTAGTTTGTGAATTATCATAAGTAATTTACTGAATTTTGGGGGGAGTGAATAACAAGCGCTCTCTCCCACTTTAATACCGCGACTGAGTTGAGATCCCTAAACAAGGCACCAAACCCCCCACTGCTCCCCGTGCACATTGGCTGCCCACTGCTCCAGGTTATTCACGAAGTGTGTGTGCTTTCACTTCTGTGTGTATGCACGTGGATGGGTTAAATAGAGAACACAAATTCCAAGTATGGGTCACTTCACTTTCATTTTTAACATCTCAGCATACTTCTAGTTTTACATACTTATTTAACACAATGATATTTATTTAAGATAGAGAGTTTAAAAGGTTCTGCAGGACAATAACAACAGAATATATATATATATATATATATATATATATATATATATATATATATATATATATATATGTACCTTTTAAACTCTCTATCTTAAATAAATATGATTGTGTTAAATATCACCATGTGATATTAAGAATTGTACTTCTAAATCCCAAACTGATATTCTAAACGCATGGAAATCCATAAGAAATTCACAAGGGGAACCATAGCAAATTAGGCTTCAGGATGACCTACGAATTGTCCTCATGACTAAACATTTTCATTATAATTATTAAATAATATGTTACATAAAGAATAGATTTGGAGTTGATTCATGCTTATGTGTCATTCATGTTAACTAACACAGATGATTGACAAATGCTGTAAATGTGCATTGACTCAGGGCTGTTCTTCTTAATGAAACTTCTCTATGTTTTTTCATCAAACATAGCAGTAAGTTCTAGAATATTCACACCAGCGTCAGTCACAACTGCCGAGATGCATTATTTCCATTTCATTCATTATACGTAGATGTTGAAATGAGAGCTTCTGTGTTCCACTGCTTTAGATTTACAGTAAACAAACCTGAATTCAACCAATCTTCTCTCAGTCCCCTCTATCTTTTCTTTTTCTTGAGCCAGCATTGTGGTCTATCATAATGCTGAAGTTATTTGCAGAAGCCAAACAAAGCAGTGCCAAATTATTTGGATTGACTGGAAGAGGCCGCTTCTTGGGATTTGACCTGAACTCACAAGGATTGATACTGCACCATCAAAATTTCGCTCACATTTTGAAGGATTCCACTGGTTTTCCCAAATTTATGTGAATTATGTCATTAAGACAGCCTCATTTTATTTGAAACCTATATCACTTTCTGTGTTCCATGGGACTATATTTGGGCTTATCTTATGTTCTATATATATATATATATATATATATATATATATATATATATATATATATATATATATATATATATTGTGTATATATATATATATATATATATATATATATATATGTATATATATATATATATATATATATATATATATATATATATATATATATATATATATATATATATATATATATATGAAGCTTTAATCGTAAAGCAAGTATGTTTTTACTGTATTGAATTAATGAATGAATGAATTCCCTGAAGAACACTCCTATAGCTATCAAAATTTGTTGAAGCCTCTACTGTGTATTTGTTACCATTTCAAAGTTTGACATGTGTCCAATACAATGTAAGATTTTGTTCTACCTTGCCGTGTGAAGGTTGTTTCAAGTAATTATTAATATATGACTGTACAATGACTGTAACCAGACAAATTAAAGAGTCGATCAGGGCTGTGGCTGAAACACTAGCCGAATTCCTCAGGATGTCATAAAACATTCTGTGCCACAAGTCCCAAGCAAGATAACCAACCAACTCTTCCACAGAACAGCTTTCAACGATAACACCACTAGAACAATTATTGATAAGAGATTGTCAAATTTGGCGAAATTAATTGAAATGCAACGCTGGACATCACATGTTAACCCATGAGAGTTATACACCATATCCTTAAGCACTTCCCCCACCCAGCAGAACCAGACTGAAATTCCTAAGGGGGGGGGGGGGGGCCTAGGGGGGTTGAACCTCAAGAGAATGACAAAGAATGACAAAGAAACGGTCTTTTGTACATATATATGGACCAAAATGAATTCCAAAATGACTTCTAAATGAATATCAGTCCATCGCTTCACTCCATATTCATTTATGTGTAACCCACACATTTGACTATCATGTTATAATCACTTATTGTGTATGTCTTTTAATAACTATGGGATAGCTTAAGGATACATATTCATGTCTAGTATCTATGTAATCGAATCTGCTTGCTTGAAATAGTCCTGACAATTAGTTATTTGTCAAATGTATCATATTGTTGTTATAGGAATCATGTCCAAAATTATACCCTGCAAGAGCGGGAAAATTCAGACCACATGCTTGATAAGATAACATGATTTATGATACCCCCGAGTCAAGACAATATCTGATTGGTCAAGACAACATTTGAGGTGTGGCCAACAGGCCAGTTTAAATACTCAGGACACCATAAAATCTTGCTTTTAGCTTCTAGCTTTGCTCTGCTATTAGTCATGTATGCTTTTAGTTGTTAGCTTTGCTTCTGCTACTAGTCATGCCAGCTTTTTAGTCTCTAGCGTTTAGCTTCTGCTATAAGTCATGCCTGCTTTTAGTTTGCTTTTAGCTTTGCTTCTTAGCTTTAGCTTTTAGCCATGCTGTTTGTCATCACTGTTCTTTGAGCGCGGTTCCAGCGTGCTTCGGCCTGCACGCCTGCTGCTACTTAGCCACGATGAGAAGAAACACCACATAGTCTCGTCAAACTTTACTTCTTTTCTTTTCCGTTTGAGAGTTTCGTGTTCTGAGTTAAGTTTTGTAACGCCGTCTGACCTCGACTGCCCGTTCAACTTCAACCAGCCACACTCTGCATCTTCAGCCAACGCCCAACCACGGGCTTCCCAAGACGTCACTTCAACGACTACTGAACTTCCAGCCAATCAGCGACAACAAAGGGACACCTTTACTCAGGCAATGTACCTTCAGACATTTGTACTGGTGTATCTAATATAATTTTAACCTCATTGAGGAACTCAATGCTAGGGTTCATTAAGTGATTGATGGTTGTTCATGTCTATGCAATTTAACGTATTGCTGTAAACATGGGATTCCACATTTCCATTCTCTTAACCCTCTGGGGACGGATTGGGCGGTACCGCCCAAAATGGCATACTTTTACAAATGTGTAGTTATCTCAAAAACTATTAATGCTAGAGAGATGCGGTTTTTTTGCCGTCTTCCTCAGATTCCACTGAAAACAGCAGTATCCAGTTTGTATATTAAACACGCTTCCCTTATTGCGCAATACCACTGCGTAAACAGGCCAATGAAAACTATTATGTTAGGCAGATTCAACACGCAACAACCAATGTAAAAACCGCTGGGAGGAATATTTTTCTAACCCAATCAGAGGAAGGTTACCATGATTTATTCTAGCCATTCAGAGGACTCTGTAGCTCTGCTGTAGCCTTGTAAAAGCTGGGCTGGACTATAGTAAAACGACCTCCAGCCAGGTGTAATCAATAACCGATCGGAGAATCAGCATGAGGTGGAGAAAGCAGAAAGCGATCGGAGTGTTACAGAGAACGATCGGAGTATTAGCGAGCACAAAGAGATAAATTCGAGAGAGATATAGCATTATTACAGAATTGTTTTATCAAAATTGCAAGCAGTAAAAGATTTAGGGCAGAACAAGCTCTGGAACAATTACTGGAAAGTGACGAGGGGAAATCTGGAGCAGACAGCTTTTACACAGATGACGAAGTATTTTACCAGGATGGGGAAGATCCATTTGAGGACTGGTATGTAACTTCAAATAACCTCTTTATCATTATAATTTATTATATCATACATCTTGAGTATGTATATGTTTTGGATTTTTAGTCAGATAGCGATTGAGGCATGAAATATTTGTTTTAGTGTGCCATACTACTCTTTCCCTGTAAACTCAGTTCAAGAGTGGTGTGCAATTTGTTTCAATAGACTGACTTACTCAAATAAGTAAACTGCTCAGGTCAAGAGAGGTGAAATGTGTTTTTAGTGTACAGTGGAGTTTCATAGGGTTACATGAGTTTATAGGAGTTATTTTTTCTACATTGAATTTTGACACAAAAAAAGCTTCCAGTTTGATTGTGTATTTGCTCTGATGCAGGATGCAGACAGGACAACTCGCCGCACACCCCTACCCATTGTCCCTTGGACCCAGCAAACCCTGCACACAAGCCTGCAGATGTCAGAAAGTACTGTGAGCACTGCAAGGCAAGCAAAGTGTACAACAAGACCTCCTGGCCTTGCTTTGCTCACTGGCATGCCTAGGACTGTTTGTAAAAAAAGTTATTTATTTAATTGTTCTTTACACATTTGATTAAACAATAACACATTTCTGTCAAGCAAAGAGTTTGAAAAAAAAATTTTTTTTCAAAAACTGTTCTATATTGTGTGTTTTTCAGTAATAAATGACAAAAAAAAATCTAATTTTCGTTTTTGAAATTATCTAGTTTATTGTACAATTTTTCACTCATACTTCCTTTATAAACACATTGCATGCATGCTTATGGTAGCTTAGGGTCTTCTGAATCCATCGATACCAAATACATGGTGGTCCATCATCATTACATATGGTTTATAAGCCGAAATGTAAAAATAGAGAAAACAGACCAAAAAGGGCTTAGTCCCAAAAATAAAAAAAAAACGCCTAGGACTTTTTGTAAATAAAGTTAATTATTGAATTGTTCTTTACACATTTGATTGAACATTAACCCATTTCTGTCAAGCAAAGGGTTTGAAAAATATATTTTTGGGTCAAAAACTTTTCACTTTTGTTGTGTGAGGTAGGATTTTCAGTAATAAATGACAAAAATCTTATTTTCGTTTTTGAAATTCTCTAGTTTATTGTACAATTTTTCACTCATACTTCCTTCATAAACATATTGCATGCATGCTTATGGTAGCTTAGGGTCTTCTGAATCCATCGATACCACATACATGGTGGTCCATCATCATTACATATGGTTTATAAGCCGAAATGTAAAAATAGAGAAAACAGACCAAAAAGGGCTTAGTCCCAAAAATGAAAAAACGCCTAGGACTGTTTGTAAATAAAGTTAATTATTGAATTGTTCTTTACACATTTGATTGAACATTAACCCATTTCTGTCAAGCAAAGGGTTTGAAAAATATATTTTTGGGTCAAAAACTTTTCACTTTTGTTGTGTGAGGTAGGATTTTCAGTAATAAATGACAAAAATCTCATTTTTCTTTTGAAATTCTCTAGTTTATTGTACAATTTTTCACTCATACTTCCTTTATAAACATATTGCATGCATGCTTATAGTAGCTTAGGGTCTTCTGAATCCATCGATACCAAATACATGGTGGTCCATCATCATTACATATGGTTTATAAGCCGAAATGTAAAAATAGAGAAAACGGACCAAAAAGGGCTTAGTACCCTAAGGGTTAAACTCATCTTTCCCTAACTTTCGATCTTCCTGCAACTTGTGTGAATGTGTGCGTGCATGCGTTTATGTGTTAGATTAGTTTATATGTCTTAGATTTATCTAATAAAGCCTTATTCATATTGAAAAGAGAAGTGTCGGGTCTCGGGGCTAATCACCTGTCTTTTTGGTGTGTGTGTGTGTTGGGATGGTTTGACAGCTCACCGCGTCTGCCTGTTTGTGTTTTCCCCGCCTCCCTTGTTTCCCTGTTGTTAACCTTAATTGCTCGCCACCTGTTCTCTATGTCCTTCTAATTTTTTCCCCTTTATTATTCCCTATGTTTCTCTGTCTATTGTCAGACTGTTGTTATTCATACCAATAGCTCCGATCATCTAGCAGCTCTTTGAACTCACCTTGTCGTGTCTTGTCCTCAGGCTCCAGTGTGTTTAGTTGATTCCTCTGCCCTTGTTCTTACAAGCCTTGAGCTCCTAGTAGCTTCCAGCTGTTCATCCCTCCGGTCCGGCGGTCATACGTACTTCTGTGAAACGTGACTCATCTGCTACTCATCCTGTCACTGCGAGTGTAACCTGTGAACCGTGACTCTTCTCCTCTGTTTCGAATAAAGCCTTGAGTTTACCCGCATCTGAATCCAGCCTGCTTTCTCCTGACAGAACAGTCTGAACAGATTATGGATTCAGCGGGATCTGATCCGCTTCGCTCGGCTCTCGTTCAACAGGGAGTGTTGTTAGGGCAGCATGCCACCCAGCTCAACACCACCGCGCAGGAAGTGGACGTTCTCAGTGCCCGAGTCTCCGAACTCCTCACACGGGTGGACGATCTTCAGCGAGGGGCAACGAGCCGGGGGCCCGTTCCTCACACCAGTATGTCACACGAGTCCGAACCCCATGCCAACAATCCGCCGGTCTACGATGGCGATCCTAACGGCTGTCAAGCGTTTCTCTCCCAATGCTCGCTGGTGTTTTCTCTGCAGCCCCGGCGTTACGCAAATGAAGAGACCAAGGTGGCTTATGTCCTTACACTCCTCTCGGGCCGTGCCCGCGAATGGGGAATCGCCGTATGGAGATCGCGGGCTCCCTGTTGTGCCACTTTCGCGGATTTCAGTCTAGAGATGGCCAAATTGTTTGATCGCTCTGCTCAGGGTGACGAGGCGGCGGCCCAGTTATCACGACTGTCTCAGGGGAGGAGCTCCGTCACTGACTATGCTATCCAGTTCCAGACTTTAGCTGCGGCATGCGGCTGGAATGAGAGCGCGCTGCGCGCTCGTTTTCTCGAGGGGTTGGATTTCGCCATTTCGGATGAACTCGTGGCCATAGAGCTCCCACGGGAATTGGATAGGCTCATTAGTCTCGCGCTCCGCATTGAGGGTCGTCTTAGCCGGCGCACATTCGGGAGGGGGATGAGTGGAAGACGGCATTTAACACCCCTTCGGGACACTACGAGTACTTGGTTCTTCCGTTTGGTCTGACCAATGCTCCAGCCGTTTTCCAGGGACTCGTCAACAGCGTGTTGGGTGACATGATTAATCAATTTGTCTTTGTGTATTTGGATGATATTTTGATTTTTTCTTCTTCTCTCCAATTACACACCCAGCATGTCAGACGGGTTCTCCAGCAGTTACTAGAGAACCAGTTGTTTGTCAAGGCGGAGAAGTGCGAATTCCACGCTGAGTCTGTTACGTTCCTTGGCCATATTATTTCTACGGAGGGGATCAAGCCTGATCCCGCTAAGATTGAAGCTGTTGCCCAGTGGCCGGTCCCTGACTCCCGGAAGGCTCTGCAGCGTTTCCTGGGTTTTGCCAACTTCTACCGGCGTTACATCCGGAATTTTGGTCAGATCGCTGCACCGCTGACAGCCTTAACCTCCACTAAGGTGTCCTTCAGGTGGAACCGGGAGGCGCAGGTAGCCTTTGACATTTTAAAGTCCCGTTTTGTCTCTGCACCTGTTCTGATGGTTCCAGATCCGGAGGCCCAGTTCATTGTCGAGGTTGATGCTTCGGACGTTGGGGTTGGCGCAGTTCTATCTCAGCGTTCCCTCCATGATGGGAAGGTTCATCCTTGTGCATTCTTCTCTCGTCGTCTCAGCCCTGCAGAACGTAACTATGACATCGGCAACAGAGAGCTGCTGGCGGTACGATTGGCCTTGGGTGAGTGGCGTCATTGGTTGGAGGGGTCAGCGCAGCCCTTCTTGGTCTGGACGGATCACAAGAACCTTGAATACGTCCGTTCGGCCAAGAGGCTGAGCTCGCGTCAGGCCCGCTGGGCACTCTTCTTTGCCAGATTCAACTTCACCCTCTCGTACCGGCCGGGATCAAAGAACACCAAGCCTGATGCCCTCTCTCGCCTGTTCGGTGCTCCGGGAGGGGTGTTTGCGGCCGAGGCCATCCTTCCTGAGGGGGTGGTGGTCGGGGCTCTTTCGTGGGGTATCGAGCAGCGAGTTGAGGAGGCCGGTCGAGGGGTGCAGGTGCCGGTCGAGGGGTGCAGGTGCCGGGAGAGTGTCCGGCGGGCAGGTTGCCGGTGCCGGCTGCGCTGCGCTCTGAGGTCCTTGAGTGGGGTCACTCATCCAGGTTAGTCTGCCATCCAGGTATTCGGAGAACGTTGTCTGCCATCCGACAGCGTTTTTGGTGGCCTACTATGGCCGCGGATGTTAGACAGTTTGTGTTGGCCTGCCCCACATGTGCCCAAAGTAAGCCTGTCAATCGCCCTCCTGATGGTCTACTGCATCCTCTCCCTATCCCTTCCCGTCCTTGGTCACACATTGCCCTTGATTTCGTCTCTGGGCTTCCTCCTTCGAAGGGAAACACTGTAGTTCTCACGGTGGTGGATCGCTTTTCCAAAGCGGTTCATTTTATTCCCCTGCCCAAGCTACCCTCCGCCCGGGAGACCGCCCAACTGGTGGTGGATCACGTCTTCCGTCTCCACGGGTTACCGGTGGATGTTGTTTCAGATAGGGGTCCCCAGTTCGTCTCCCGGTTCTGGAGGGAATTTTGTAGACAGATTGGGGCCTCTGCTAGTCTGTCATCTGGTTTTCATCCTCAGACCAATGGGCAGTGTGAGCGGGCCAACCAGGATCTAGGAAGAATGCTCCGCTGTCTAGCATCCAACAATCCGAGTTCCTGGTGTCAGCAGCTCTCCTGGGCAGAATACGCCCATAACACCCTTCCTGCGGCCGTGTCAGGTATGTCCCCTTTTGAGTGTGCTGTTGGTTATAATCCACCTCTGTTCCCATCACAGGAACCCGACGCAGCGGTTCCATCCGCCCTGGCTTTCGTCCAGCGCTGCCGTCGCACCTGGGAGAGAGTCAGGAGGATTTTGGTCCAAACCTCTGACAGAACCAAGGCTGCAGCTGATCGTCGCCGGTCCTCTCCTCCTACCTATGTGTGTGGTCAACGGGTTTGGCTCTCTACCAAGGATCTGCCTCTCCGGGCGCCTTCTCGTAGGCTGGCACCCAGATTCATTGGGCCTTTCCGCATCACCAAGGTGGTTAGTCCGGTGGCGATCAGGCTCAAGCTCCCTCCTACTCTTGGTCGGGTTCACCCGGTGTTTCATGTTTCCAGGGTCAAGCCTGTGTTCTCTTCCCCCCTTAATCCTGCTTGCAGTCGCCCCACCCCCCCACCCCCTCGTCTTGTGGATGGATCTCCTACCTATACGGTTAAGAGATTACTCGATGAGTGGCGCCGCGGCAGGGGGTTTCAGTATCTTGTGGACTGGGAGGGGTATGGTCCAGAGGAGAGGTGTTGGGTGCCGTCCCGGGACATTCTGGACCGCTCGTTGATTGAGGACTTCCGGCGGCATCGAGGTAGGCCCCTTCCTAGAGCGCCAGGTGACGCTCCTGGGAGGGGGGGTACTGTCGGGTCTCGGGGCTAATCACCTGTCTTTTTGGTGTGTGTGTGTGTTGGGATGGTTTGACAGCTCACCGCGTCTGCCTGTTTGTGTTTTCCCCGCCTCCCTTGTTTCCCCGTTGTTAACCTTAATTGCTCGCCACCTGTTCTCTATGTCCTTCTAATTTTTTCCCCTTTATTATTCCCTGTGTTTCTCTGTCTATTGTCAGACTGTTGTTATTCATACCAATAGCTCCGATCATCTAGCAGCTCTTTGAACTCACCTTGTCGTGTCTTGTCCTCAGGCTCCAGTGTGTTTAGTTGATTCCTCTGCCCTTGTTCTTACAAGCCTTGAGCTCCTAGTAGCTTCCAGCTGTTCATCCCTCCGGTCCGGCGGTCATACGTACTTCTGTGAAACGTGACTCATCTGCTACTCATCCTGTCACTGCGAGTGAAACGTGACTCATCTGCTACTCATCCTGTCACTGCGAGTGTAACCTGTGAACCGTGACTCTTCTCCTCTGTTTCGAATAAAGCCTTGAGTTTACCCGCATCTGAATCCAGCCTGCTTTCTCCTGACAAGAAGTATATTGTGTTTTGTGCTTACAAGTTAATGCCTTAAACTGCCGATCTTGTTACTGTGCTAATTGATAGTGTTTTCACTATACTTTGGATATTAATATCCAGCGCATATTTGATGTTAAACGGCTCGTTCAGTGAATCGCAGGGCGTCTCAGTGATCAGCCGTGAAACAGTGATTCTGTTCAAATTCCCTTTAAAATCTTAAATGATTCCCTTTGAGCTAAATTGACCTGTTTCCCTTCCCTTCCCTTTGCTCTGAAATACCATGACCGTTTAGTGATTTTGTCCATCATGGAAGATAAATTTCGCAACATTGTACACTACATATGCTCTCAAATAAATCCATGAGCAGTCAGTCATTCATCTCTCTCTTGTAGCTGGTGTTTATGAGATGTTTTCCTTTAAAATAATTTATTTTAGCAGACGAATGGCGAAGGAACAGTTTAATTTCACTGTCCTCTGAGTTTCACTTTGAACAGGAGGTTTGCACTGTTTCCCGCTTGAAAGACACTCTTTTCAAAGATAATTGAGTGGCTAGAGTCTCCCACCACATGCTTCCAAATCTGTGATGTGTGTGTGTGTGTTTTCAGAGTGATTTCTCTGAGGTTTGATGGGGTCCATGCTATTCTCTAGTATAAGCAGGTTTTTTTCTCAGAATTTGTTTCTCTTCACATCAATTCATTTTAGGACCCTGGACGGCTGTCGTATTGCAAACATATTCAGATTTCAATTCAGCCTTGGCAATTTTACTCTTGGAAAAACATCAGAATTGAAATGGACATGTTTTTCAGAGCTAAACATAAGTGGAGGAAGATGTTTTTGCACATCCAGGAGCATTGAATGCAGAATTATATTGTAAGTTGTCCACCTCATGAACGTATATTACATGGCAATGTATTATAAAGCAATAACCACTTGATATTTACCATATTGACAACAAGTGCAACGGTTTAGAATGAATGAATGCAGCCTGTTTTCCGCTGGCAGCAGTTAAAACAATAACAGTGTTTGTAGTGTTTGAGGAGGAAGTATGAAAGCACCTCTCTAAAACCAAATACACTGTAAATCAATTCTGTTGCTCTTTCCCTCAAGCCTTGGCAAACAAAATAACCTTTTATTCGTCCATCCATCAGCTGCATCCTAAACTTGATTACTGAGGTAAAGCACAGACTGTTAAGAAGTCACTTTGGGTATAATGTTTTTGCATGACTGGACTTTCATAGTAATGGCTCATTGTGTCAAATTGACACAGTATGAGTCTGTGTTATAATGTTGTTTTATCTCAATTATAGAAGCACTGTAAGGCCTGTAACCTACTATAGGCAAGCACTCAAGCACAGACACAAATGCATGGCCGATGCATTACAAGCATGCCCCCATTGTACATGAATAAATAATAATAATTCCTTACATTTATATGGCACTTTTCTGGGCACTCAAAGCGCTTTACATAGAAGGGGGTGATCTCGTCAACCACCACCAGTGTGCAGCATCCACCTGGATGATGCGACAACAGCCATATTGCGCCAGAACTCTCACCAAACACAGGCTTATTGGTGGAGAGGAAACAGAGTGATGAAACCAATCAGCAGATATGGGGATGGTTAGGAGGTCATGATGGTCATAGGCCAGTGGGTGAATTTGGCCAAGATGCCCTGGGGTTACACCCCTACTATTTTTCAAAATACATACTGGGATTTTTAATGACCACAGAGAGTTAGGACCTCGGTTTAATGTCTCATTTGAAAGATGGTGCTTTTTGTCCCCATCACTACACTGGGGCATTAGGACCCACACAGACCACAGGGTGAGTACCACCTGCTGGCCTCAGTGCATGCTTAACATAAAGCTTTCATGTTGCATCAGTAGCCTCATGAAAAATAAATAAATAAAATAGCATGGGGGGAGTGAATAACCCAACCTTCATGTCATTTTTTTTTAAACTCTAGACACATAATTCACAACCGATGATTAAAATGCATTTTTTCTCCACACGGAGGTGGAACGTTTTCAATAGGCACCCCTCACAAACAAGTCACTCTTCCCCAGGCCATAGATGATGCATAATGACATCACAGGAGGAGACTAATGTCAGGCCTTATTTTTTCCAAGATGTTTAGCTCATGAAAACATCCATTATGATGTGGAGGAGAAGCAATGGCCAAATTCGCAAGAAGGGTTGATAAAAACATGGAAATGCAGTGAGGAACAATCCAGCTTGAAAAGGTTGAGAATGATCCATCCACAGCTTATTGCCTTGTATTTACCCCCATAGTCACCTTCCCTTACTGTACCCTGACTGAATTCCATATGGAGGTATAGAAGGTAGTTTTGTTTTGTCTTTTTTTCTTATCTATTTTTTTTCTAATTTAAATGTTTTATTATTATTATTATTATTATTATTATTAAGTTGATTATTTCATTAATAATTGTAAAATTTTGTTTAACGATTCAAGTGTCTGTACTTTTCTCTCTAGTCTATTACAATGATGTATAAATGTGTAGAACCATAATGAAAGCTGCATCGTGTTTTGAAGAACTACATTTACTGATTGCACTAAAAAACTACACAGTGAAACTATGGGTATCTTCTGTGTGGGTGATATAAAGTAATGCTCCTATGATATTTCATAATCAATGTATTTTTTTAACCAATGCTTCTGCAATTCATTCTGCAAATGAAAGGCTTCATTCCCCTTAACTGTCACTCACTTTTTTTAAGATAGACTTGAATGTGCATGATACAAACCCAAATTTTTATAATTCATAAATGAAAACATTTTGTAACATGATATTGATGTACCATTTACATGGTAATGCAATGTCTGATGTTAAAATGGGTTTCAAAGGATGAATTTTGAGATTTTAAATTTTCAGTTGATATACAATTTCTGATGATTTCTAAAATGCGATAGAGAAAAAGGCAACGAAGAAGTCTTTTTTTTTTTTAAACAAAGTTCAAAACTCCTGCTATAATGTAGATTTCTGAGGGTGCACTCTTGTCATAAATTAATCTATTACTTTTCCTCCATAATTTTTAACAAAAAAAATTGGTAAAATATATATTTGGGAGTCTTAGACCTTTCCAATGATATATAGTTTGTCAAGATTAGATTAGATTTGATTGTAATATAGTTAAATAAACGTAGGCGTCCCGTATTCGGGACGGGGAGACAGTTAAAGGGTTAAAGATATGAATGCAATATGCAAAGTTTTAAACAGCTCTTTTGAGCTTTGTGTCTAGAGTTTTGAAAAATGACATGAAGTTACTTTATTTAGAGCAAAAATTATTGTAAAAAAAAAATAAAAATTGTTAAAAATATTTTGTTTGAGCATTTATTAATTTATTTGTTCATTTGTACGGAGCCCCGCTCATGACATGCAAGAAAACACAAATAAATAATGCGCACGATTTACTAATTCATTCCCTCAGTGTACTAAAACGTGCACAAGATTGCTATTGTGTTCCCTCGATTTAGCAAATCGGGGGAATGAAATAGAAAATCGTGCACACTATTTATAAGTCGAGTGAACGAAATAGTAAATCGAGGAAACTCAATAGTAATCGTGTGCACGTTTTAGTACATTGAGGGAATGAATTAGTAAATCGTGCACACGATTTAGCCCACAATTTTTTTCCTGCATGTCATGTGCGGGGCTCTGTTCATTTGCATTATTTATTAATTATTTTATATTTTTATTTTATTATGAATTATTTATACATGCATCTGTTCATTTATTTATTAATTTATCAATTATATGTATTATTGTATTTATTCATGCATTTGTATGCATTCATATTGATTATGTATTTGCTCATTCATTCAAGTAATGCTTTTTTTAGATGTGTGTGTGTGTGTGTTTGTGTGTTTATTTATTTAGTCATTAGAGGAATGAAATTAGATTTGTGTGTACATTGCATAGTAATACAATGCAGTGATAAGGCTTAGGGAGTGATGTCTTTTAATATGTATAAGTATATGAGGTTCATGAACTGTTACCATTGTTATATGATAAATTCCTGTTTCTGTATTTTGATCTTGGGGTAAAATGGACCCATTCTTGTTTGAATTACACATCTGTTTTCCTTTCATGTTTTTTTGCATGTTAAAAATAGATCATGTTAGATGATGTTGCTGAAGTTTTCATTTTGGTGTATCACAGTATTTAGTCTTATTTAAGGCATTATTAATGCTTAAAAGTATTTTTACAAAACGCCCTCAAATGAACTACTCGAGCCCTTTGATTCGCCGTCTCTAAGCTTCATATGTATGCTCACCATGTCTGATCCAATATGCAATATCCCATATTCTCGAGGACATTAAAAGATGCTGTTTGAATTTCATTATCGTGACCTGCCAGATCCTATGCGCTGAAATATGTAAAAAAGCAGAGTGATCCTCCTGTTTCTTTGCTTCAAAATATTTTGACAAACTGATATTGTGTGCATGATACACTAGCAGCTAACTAAGTCATAGCTTTCATGCAGTGCATTCTGAATTGTTGCATAAATAAAAATTCAGCAGCATGTACTGCAAAACATGGTAAGATTGTATTTTTCCCCAATTATTCATTTGTAAATTCTTCATTATAGTATGACATTTATTTAGTAGTAATATATATATATATATATATATATATATATATATATATATATATATATATATATATATAATTTAAAAAAAATCTTTAAAAAAATAGTGCTCTCTCTCTCTCTCTCTTGCTTTATTTTTTTTATTTTTTATTTTTTTTTGAGAATAGCACCAGGATACCATATCCTGTGTGATTGATTGCTTAGCTGTGGACACATGACTGGCCAAAGATTAATGTTTTAGGACCACCTGTTTCCCCATGCCACAATGCCACAAATGGTGTCTGCCATCTGCAGGTTCAAGAGCGGTCGTTGAGCTCTTTAAAAGGCCATAGTCCAGGCCAATGTCATCTAAGCTTGATTTAATGCCACACAGGCAAGTGAAGACTGCCCTTGCTGTCCTCTGTGTCATTAGGGGTCAGACGAGGCCTATTGCGAATGATTAGAGGTGAAGGGTTGAAAATGTACTGTCATGTGTTAATATGCCTCATGGTTATGTTTGAAATCAACCCATAAGCATCTCTTGGAATTTTGTGTTGTGACCTTGCTTAAAACTAAACGTATATGATTATATGCAACATCGGATTAGATTTGTCAGCATTACTGTAAATCACTGCCCAAGCCATCTTCACAACTCCAGAGTTGTGTAGGCTATCACTAGTGAAAACAAGTTAAAAATAAACATACATTGTGCCGCCACCCTTTGTAGGGCCCACAGAATCAGGGAATGCAGTTATAAAAACAGAATGTACAGCATTAAAATGTCACAGATTTTGGCAAAATTTGAATAAATCAAATGTAGACCTTTACATTTCAAATTTTCATGTGGACTAGTGTATGTGAACATTAAAACACAAAAGCCATTTGAGTCTACATGTAAGTAAATGAAATGAGCAGTTTGAGTTTGAGTACTACACAAATTTAAGCCTGAATAATAGTGCCTTATTATTGTATTTTTTTTTTTATTATTATTATTATGAATTTCATTTATTAGGCATTCTTTTTGATGAACAAGATTTATTTAAACAATTAAAATGAATAATATACTTTGCTAAGTGAAAGTAACACAGCGTTCTAAATATGAATGTTATATGAATCTGGAAACCATATATTCAAAATGTTTATTTCACACTCAGATCACCCCTCAGGTTTGGAGTGGGGTTGGGACTGATGGCTTTGGAGGTGTACTCTGGATTATTTTTATTGCTGGAAGGTCCAAGCATGACACAGTCACACTTTTTAAAATAAAATCTCCTGCTATGTCATGGAGATGGCATGTGTGCAAGGGCCTTTAGATGAAAAACACCCTCACAGCATCTCACATCCACCCCCATACTTCACAGGTTCTGTGTGACCTTGTCTGTTTTCATGCTCCCACCATTAGTGCTTGGTGCCAGAAAGCTCAATTTTGTGTCTTGTCTGACCATAGTGCCCAGCTCCAACCACAATTTGATTCACAAATTCTGACACTTACACTTGTATTTTGACAATGGCATATGTACAGTATGACATGTGGAATCATGATTTGTGTATCTTATAAGTTCATATTTAGATCTCCAATCTCTGACAAATCTGAGCACAATTTTTGCATGGTTCATTTTATCTTATGTCATATTATTTAATATTGTTTTTTAATATTTGTTGTTATTTTATTAATAATTCTGAAATGCTTCTGAATCATCATGCATTTTATTTGTATTTTATATTTTGTACAATATCACCAATAGAAATGCTCTGCACCAGCCTCATCACCGCCGCTGTTGAAAAGCCCAACGTGCCTCTCCTCGTGAGACCGGTCTCTTCCCCGTGCATGCACACTGGTGTCCTCGTGGGTCCAGGAAGGGTGCGTTGAGGGACTCCCGCACCACCAGAGACGTGAGCTGCCGGACCCACGGTCCGGACGAGAACCGCACCCGTTTACACGGCAGACGGGCAAGGATGCCAGGCTGTCCATCACCAGCATGCGCCGCGGCCAACGAGCAGGATGTGGCCGCTAGAAGAAGCCGCCGCCCATCGCGCCCCAGAACGGAGAGGGGGGCGCGTGCGGCCGCCAGACTCCGCCCCTTACCTGGACCCTTCCTCTATGAATACTGCCCGACCCATACGAACCCCGTAGCACGATGAAGACACCAGATCCCCTGTTTATTTTGGACACTCTCCCTCCTTTGGCCACTTTTATTCCCTCTTTTACTTTATTTTCTGTTAATAAAAGCCTCTCCGAGGCCTGACATCACGCCCACTGTGTCTGTCGTTGGCTCCTCCTCCTCCTGATTAATTTATATATTTTTATTTTCTGAATCATTTCTGACAAATAATTCTGAAGGACAATTACATTTAGATTTAGTCATTTATATATACATATACACTAAAATAGAGCTGAAATACGGGACTATCCCAGGAAAAACGGGATCTGGTCAGCCTAGTTATTGGGCAAGAACTGATCAATTGTGACCGCAATCTTCCATTTAAGACATTGTCTGGTTTTATAACATTGTCTACAATCTAGTCGCAGACTGAACCGGAGAGGTGTCTCAAAGTTGAATGTAGTTAGCCTATGACAGCTTAAAGGTTTAGTGCACTTTTTGTTAAACAATACAGAACAACCTAATGAAAGAGCCAAGACTAACTCCTGGATTTACAGTATATCTGAAATGCAAAGAACTTGGGTGTTTTAAGTGTCAGATTTGATTAGTGCTATTTGCTTAGTCTCATATATATATATATATATATATATATATATATATATATATATATATATATATATATATAGGATTAGGGATGTATTCAAACCCCTAACTCTACATACTTTGCTATAGTGACACACCATGTGTTATGAATTTCAGTCTGATCCATTCTGGATGCTCAATATTCAGTAAGCATAGTTAGAAGTGTTCACATAGCTGTGTAGAGTAGCCTATGTTCAAAGTCTACTGTAAGTGTCAATTTACTAAGGGATTCAGTTTTTAGGTGATTCTCACTCTGCTGTATATCACCATGAAAGATAATATAGTGCTTTGAGGAAATTAAGCCTTTTATTCCAATTTTTATTAACTTAATGCATCTGAATTGTATTATTTTATTTCATTTATTTTACTGATTTTATTTAATTTAGTTTACCTATTTTAATTAGTTTATTTGTTTAAAATGGGTATTTTACTTCTTTTGCATTACAGTACTAAACATTTGCACTGTTGCATGTTGGCGGTTTAGCATGTAGCACTCACATTTTCTTTAGAAAATGTAGTTAATTTACACTGGACCAACAGTACCATGTATCTACATCTGCTAAACAGTTTTTACCTCTTTGCAGAGGCGAAATACAGAAAGTGTGGGATCATTAAATGTAAAAGCATGCTGTTCAATGCCTTCCTAATGTGTACTCTAAATGATTTCTAATTCTATACCGCAGTCGTTAGTAGAAATGACTCTGCTGTTCTGAGTGGAGTCGTGCCAGCAAGAATGGCTATGGCCCTGTTCTTTAGCCTAAGACTTGCCTCAATCATCCACTTGATGAGGGCCAGACAAACGATAATGAATACTGAATGTCTGTTTGATGACAATGCATTTGGCTTTTAATTAAACTTTTAACTGTCCATTGGGCTCTCTTCACAGCCTTGAAGGGAGAAAAGGAAACAATAGGTTTATTATTGCTCTTTTATCAAGCAGTATGTGTCAAGTAATTGACCCAGAATCATATCCAAACGCTAACTCCCCTGCGCCCCAGACCACCTGTTTAATATCATCTTTCATTTTAATTTTCTAAAATTTGTATTGTATACATTGTTATTCATTAAAAAAGAGAAGCACATAAGGTGGGTGGTAATGTCTGCTCTGAGGGGGCAATTTCCCAAATTGTTCGTGAAAAGGAACTGGTACCAGATACCCCATAGAGCAAAACAGTGAGGTGTGCTCTACAATGTGGATTGGGTTAAAATTCATAATCCAAGATAAACATCTTAAGTGGAAATGTTTCCTGGAACATCTAGTTCTATGGAATTACATTTAGGAAAATGAAAAAAATTAACTCAGTCGCACAAATGTAACAGGCTCTTCAAATATGTTCAAATATGTATCATTTTTGTTAATGTTTTTCAAAGATTTGTTTTCGCTGATCGTGGATTCTGAATGCATTGCCACAGAATTCGCTTTTGCTTCGCCATTTTTTGTTTGGAGTTTTGCCACAAACTTCTCGTGGGGGCGGGGTTAACAGTGATCTACTCTGATTGGATAGTGAGCTTTTGATCAGTGGCGCACGCCGCGCATATTGAGAGCTCTCGTGGTGATTAAATCTGGTCTCTACCGCAAAAATTATTTTTCACAGACAAAGTGAAAGAAATTTATTTTAAGCTCATACACAGGTTCTACCCTGAAAAGAAGTTTATACAAAGATATAAATCTGACATTGATCTTACACGCTCTTTTTGTTCGAGTTCTGAAGAAACTGTACACTATTTTGGTCATGTCACTACACTCAGAAACTTTGGGATGACATTGGTGCGTTTGTCAAGTGTACGATTTTGCCAGACTTCTCAGTACATATGAAAAAAATTCTATTTGGGTATTATGACCCCACAAACGAAAATATCAGTTTTTTTATTAATTTAAATTTTTTCCTAAACAAATTTCACATTCACAAATGCAAATTCTCCAACTGTAAACCTGTCTTCTCTGTTTTTCTAAAATAAATGGAAAACTATTTGAATGTAATCTCAGTATCTAATAAGAAAGGACTGTTAGAATTTGCTCCTCCTTTGAGCATGTGTGATTTTGTTTAGATTTTGGCCCTCTTTTCTTAGTTCTATTTTATTCTTTATTGTTTTTTTTTATGTGGTTGATATTATGTGATGTATGTTTATACATTTGTATGTTTTTGTTCTCTGCATTAATAAAAAAAGAAAAATCTTTACAGACTGAAATGATCGAAGGTCAAATACTATTTACATATTTAGTAATACAAATCACCGTGAGAGCTTTCAAATATGCTCGCCACTCTCTGGCGCCACTGACTGAGTGGCGTCTGTACTTCCCAGTCAGAGAGCACCTGTCCATCAAAAGCTCACTATTCAATCAGAGTAAATCACTGTTAACCCCGCCCCCACGAGAAGTTTGTGTCAAAACTCCAAACGAAAAACTGCGAAGCAAAAGCGAATTCTGTGGCAATGCATTCAGAATCCATGATCAGCGAAAACGAATCTTTGAAAAACATTAACAAAAATTAAGCATATTTGAAGAGCCTGTTACATTTGTGCAACTGTGTTATTTTTTTTTTTTTTCATTGTGTTTTTTTTCTTTTGTAATGGCATATTTTTGATAGTTTCTGAAAAAGTTACTTTCAGTTTTATAAATTTTCGTTCATTTTTATTGAAGCAAATGTAATTCCATATAGTTCGCTTTAAGAAAAGTTGTCAACGTATGCCCTCTGCATTTTCTGTAGCCTCCGGGTTTCCCTTGACAGCATCAAATCTGTTTGTTCTTTAAATAAACCTTGGATAGCTTAACATATATTGACCCACATTTGAAATAAAACCGAGAAGGCACAATAATCAAATTTGCACTGATGTGTGCAAATGGATTCTCTAGGAATATCTGCCATGTAAACAGCTAAATTCATAATGACCTGAGGCTTTTAGATGATGTTTAGACCTTCACAAGAGCTGTGGGCCTGTGAGAACATTGTGTTAAAAGTTTTATCCTGCATGAATACATGTATAATAAAGTGACATGGTTTGCTGAGAAGGCAAACAATGTGAGAAAAATGTATCATCGTTGTACCTAATTTATCACTGAATGTCAGCTGAATCATCATAGGCAAATTTAGGACTGTATTTATTACTTGAGTGTGCTTCCACAGTACATAATTTACAATAGAAAGGTAGTTACTTTTAAATACCCATCTGCCAGTGACTCTGTGTTGAGGTTTGCATTATGAATTGACGTGAAAGTACTGCTCCTAAAACTCTGTAGATTTCCACAGAATTTGATTCACACAGTTTTAAATATCCCTGGCCACTTGAATATTTGTTTATGAGGCAGACAGAGGAAGGGTGGAATGGTCCTCCAAGGTCTTCTATGGCAGTGGTTCTCAACCACGTTCCTGGAGGACCCCCATCTCTGAATATTTTGCATGTCTTCAAGAATCGGCTTAAAACACATCTCCCATCTTTATTTGACCCTCTTACTTTAACACTCACTATTCTAATTCTATTCTTTAAAAAAATCTAACTACCTTTCTAATCTTTTTGTATTCTATTTTCTTTTCATTTATTATGCAATTGTATGTGTGTGTATGTGAAAAGATCTCTAACACTAGCTTCCTCTATTCTTTTTTATTACATTATTTAAAATCCCATGCTACGTGTACTGTATTAACCTAACTGAGACTTGTTATAGCACTTATATACCATTGCTCTTTTTGTTGTTTTTGATTGCTTCCACTGTCCTCATCTGTAAGTCGCTTTGGATAAAAGCGTCTGCTAAATGAATAAATGTAAATGTAAATGTCTCCTTAATCAAACACACCTGATTCAGGTCACCTGCTCATTTGTAGAGATCCACAGACTTGAAATAGGTGTGTCAGACAAAGGAGACATGCAAAATGTGCATGTTGGGGGTCCTCCGGGAATGTGGTTGAGAAAAACTGCTCTATGGTATAGCCTATTGTTGGGCCCAGGAGAGGCGGGGCAAGCCATAAATTTCGCCCCCAGCCATATGAATTTGAGTGCTGGTGCAGTGGGTGTGGTGTCAGGCCTTGAGAGGCATTTCATTTTAAATAAAACATCAATATTGAAAGAAATTATGTCATTTTTTACACACCCCAATGTAATTTAAAATTATCTGCTGTTATTGTGAATAATACATTTTGAAAAATTGCAGTTCAGTGAACTTGTCTAACAAGCTCCCAAAAGGACAATACTATAAAAGTAGTTTATGTGCACAACATTCCAGGGCCCATATTCTTAAAGCTTCTAAGAATCATCTGAGAGAGCTCCTAATTTACCTTAAAAAATTACAGGAACGAGACCGATCTCTCGAGTATAGGCACGCTCGGCATTTAAACAGCAGCAGTGATGCAGCTATATTCGGTTCAGCTGTGCCTCAGCACACATCACATATATGTATATATGTATATATGCACTAATAATTTCCACGAGTATGGGACCAGGACTACTAAAAGCATATGAAAGCTTTGTGTAAGAAAAAAAAAAAAAAAAAACTTATATTGAATTTATTGAACTATGGAAAACTGAATTGAGAATGTAGAACTGAACTACCTTTTAAATTTTTTATCCAGTTCCTTAATTTGTATTGAGGTAGCAAACAGGATGCATAATTGCAATTCAAATTTGAATGTAGGAAGTAGAATTAAAATTAATTGAAATTCCAGGAAGTTCACAAATCTGTACAACCTTTGTGTTGCGGCTTGACAAAGTTCTCAAAGCCTTGAGGTTTGAAAATTTGATGGATGGATGGATACAGTGGATGGATTAATGGATAGGTGGATACATGGATACATTAGATTGATGGATGGATGGGTACAGTAGATATAGTCATGGCTAAACAGATACAATTTGTAGTTGAACTAACAAACTGAACACTTATTTATAGACCTGATCTTATTTTATAATATCGTCCCCTTCGAATTATAAGGTTCTATCTGCATTCAGAGTAGTTTTGAGATATTGAGCTTCAAAGTTTTTGCATTCCATTCGACTTTGTAGATAGAACCTCATTGTTTTTTAGATAAAAATCCCATAATGTATACAACATAAAAAAAAAAATATATGTCACATAATGCAAATAAGTTGTCACAGAATAACAATATGAGAATAACTTAATTTTGACAAAAATGTCAGATAGAAACTTATAATTCCAAGGGGACAATATGTTGTTGTCTTACCCATGTGTCATGAAAGATGTTGAAATGTTTGACAATTTTTTGCCAATTGACAAATTATATATATATATATTTATATATATGAAAGTACAAATAATAATTCAGTTTGTTAGTTCAACTCTCATGTGTTGAGTAAACAATGATATTGCCAGTGTTACGCATGTGCGGGATACTTTACTTCCTGACCAAGTGCGCACCCGAGTCTGTGTTGCTTGCACATTCACGCGAACCGCGCCACAGCTCAGAAGCAACCAAACTCAGACCACCTTCTCCAGGTAGTTTGGGGTTGGGTACCCCAGTGCGCACCAGGGTCCGATGACAGCGTTCACATTAGTGATTTTTCATGCGAACCGTGCCCCGTTCCGCACTAAACTGCCAGTGTGACAGCCCCCATACACAGTGTGTATCCATCCATCCATTCAGGTACTAGGTTGGATTTATACGTGATGTCCAACATAAAATATTGAACCTGAAAAGCATTTGAAAACCACTGATTTTGAATTTATTTAGAAATATGTGGAACTGTTTTATCAAAGGCTTCTACGACTCATTTGTATCACTCCATCGGTTGCAGGGTGACAGAGGCAGTTTATAGGCCCATTTGCACAGCTTCCCAATGGGGTCACCAGTTAACTGTCAGCCAGTAGCGCTCTTTACCCAAAAAAGGAGGACTGGAAAGTGGAAAAAATTGGCATTATTAAAAGTACTTGTGACTGATACCATCTAGGGCTGTCACTTTTAGTTCGAAAATCGATTGCACAATTGATCGGACCAACCAAAAAAAGTTGTGAAAATGAAAATAGGAAATCTATTTTAACCAAAAATGTACACTATTAATTTTAAAAGAATTAAACAATTAAAAAATATAGGTGTAACAAACGTCACAAACAAGCAGAAAAAGAAAATAAAGAATTACGAAAGTGCAGTATGCGTTGCGAAAGCTAGACAGAAAATACCAGCAATTTTACGCGCCTATAAGACCCAGTGACGTCGAAAGCGACCTCTTATGCTGCGTTCACACCAAATGCGAATAGAGTGTCTGGCGCGAATGATTTCAATGTTAAGTCAATGTAAAAATGCGTTTACGTGCATCTGGAGGTCTCACAGTGCGGTAGATGCGAATTCACCTCATTCGCGCTTCTAGTTACAGGAGATTCTGAGTTATAAAAAAAAGACCATTGCAAGCTGACAGCGACCGGCTTTTGTAGTGGAAAATTGGCAGTATTACCCCCACCTTGCGCAGCTGTAGCTGAGTGTCCCTGGGACATCAGTGCAGTCGGAGCATGTCTTCTCAACAGCTGGACATATAGTGAATAAAAACGCTCTGCTCTGGACCCCGAAAATGCTGATCGACTTGTTTTCCTGTCCAATAAATTTGTAATGGCCCTAGCCTTTTTTGCGCATTTCATTATGCCTGCCTAGTGCCGCCTAGCCTAAGTGTCGGTTACGTTCAATAAAAAACACACATGGCCTGTTCTCAAGTCCATTTAAAGTTTCATTTTTTGAACAGTTGTTTGAAATGGATTGAATCATTATTTAAAATAATCTTGAAGGTTTTTGAATTGCCTAAATCATAAATGCAGCCGGGTTGAAGCCTGCAGTGATGTTTTTCTTTTGTCATGGCAGCCGTCCCCTCTGCATATATTTTTTCGAGAATGTTGCACTCCTGTTGCTGTTTGTTATTCTGCACGAAACTTCATGCCAATAAATAAGAAATATTGCTGACTTGTGCGTTTCCAGCGCTCTCTTTATGTTCGTCCGTTATTTGACGTTGAAAAAGGAAACGTCTTTTTTTTAGACATGGAAAATTTTACAATCGATTCAATGAACATTTATGTCTTAAAAATCGAAAATGATTTTTTTCACAAAAGTGACAGCCCTAACACCATCTTTGTCATGGAAAACATTTGTTGGTTCGCAGTTTTCATGTACATGTTTGTTTTAATTTATTTTCCAGATCTGAGGTAAACTATCGTACTGCTTTCAGTATGTCTATAAATGTCACAGTATGATATTCAAAATCAAATTGCACACATTTAACAGTTTGTATGTTGTTGTCCTAGGTGTGACTCAGCAGAAATAGAAACCATTTCTAATACAGAAACTTCACATGTCGCCATGGTGTCTGGTTACTATGATTAACATGGAAAAGATACCTCTTATCACGTGTTGCAGCATTGTGTTGCGTGGCGTCGCGCCACGTGTAGTTGGGACACAGTGTTAGAATACAACAACTAAGATGAGGACATTTACTTCCTCGTAATGCTTTCTAGATAGGAAGCTCACCAGATTTTGTAACAGAGCATTTATGTTATCTTGTAGGAATTGAACCAGCACAGAGGCAGAACAACATGTTGTTTAACCTGAGTCTCGCTAGGCCAGTGATTAAGGAGATCTGATACATGAGAGTGACAGACGGCCACACTAAATCTGCCGTTTCAGAGAAAAGACACATACTAAATCTTACAGCATTTTTGAAACAAAGCTATATTGGTTATTTGGTCAAAAGAAGGAGATCTCTACCTCAGAGACCCACAGCTTTGAATCCTGCAGGGACGCAAACAAGAAATACTGTGGAGACAGATACCCAGATGGATTTGTTTTGGCAGGAAAAGGCTTGGCTTGGCTGATTCATGTGAGGGCCAGGCCAGGGTTTCTGTACTCAGCGGGTTCTCAAGGGCCTCGTGGTGACCTAGATCACTAAACTATGCCTGCAAGACCCTGGAGGGGTTTGCCTCAACACTGCAGGGGGACTCTAGCTAACAAAGGAAGACGTATATGGGGTTGTCTCAGAGGCCATGGAAGCCCCAAGAACCCATCAGTCACAAGAGGGAGATAACAGCAAGGAGCTTAATATAGAAACCATTTCAATTATCATATTTGAAGTCTGGTATTAAAGTTATTTACAACACAACCAGTGTAAGTGAAAATAAGCATATGTTAGCCTTGTTTAAAAAGTCAGCTTATGCAGCAATAAATGCTGTATACTGCTTATATCTTTGAACATTGGAGTTTGTCACCCTTCTGTAGTTTAAACTGAAATTGACAACTCTACCCCATACTTTGAATTAGCTTTTATTTATGTATTTATTTGTTTGTTTGTAGATTAAATATTTTAAGTAAGTATTCTTGTTCAGGTTTTGTCATGTCCTTTTGTCATTTTCTTAGTTTGGTTTTAGCTATTTTTGTACTTCAGCTTCATATTATTTTATTTTGTTGCCAAGGCAACATTTATAGTTTAAAACATTATATTTATTTTTATTTTTTTCACGTAAGTTTCATATGTTTCAGCGTCATTTAAATTAACAGACTTTTTTGACACTTCACTACAGCACTACTTTTACAATCAATATGTATGGATGTGTCTATGTAAGTACTTACATATGAGTCCTACAAGTGAAATCAACTGATTTAAGAAGTTGCATTGAATAAGTTGTAAGAGTGGTTCCAAAATCTTACCAAGAAAGTGGCAAGATGAAAACCACTATTTTCTGTTTCAAACTTTCACATAGCATCTTTAGGTTATATTAACATTAAAAGTTAAAATCCAGGTTTTATGATAGTTAAGATTGATTTATATATATATATATATATATATATATATATATATATATATATATATATATATATATATATATATATATATATATATATATATATATTAGGGCTGGGATACGATTCATAGGTTTTCGATTCGATTCAAGAACGATTTTTGCAAATTTAGAATGATTAAATTCGATTTGATTCATGGTTAAATTCGATTTGATTCACGATTAAATTCGATTTGATTCACAATTAAATTCGATAAATTCGATTTGATTCACTATTAAATTCGATTTGATTCACAATTAAATTCGATTCGATTATAACGATTCAATTTTGAATTTTTTAAATGCATTCACAGGATTATTTAAATGTTTCCCCTAAAATCATTAAATGCTTATTCAGGGGGCTAATTACAGTAGCCTTTATGGTTAGAGAACCATAGGAAAAAAAAATGTTTGTCCAGTTAAATGCTAGTTTAATGATGAGACATGGCATACGTAAAAATGTATCTGAGCCAAGATTTAAAATTTTGTCACACCAGGGGCACAGCCATCATTTCAGAATTGACATAAATGTCAATTACAATAATTTTATGTATGTAGCCTATGTATTATCATAATTATTATCATTTTTATTTTATTTTTTTACAAGGAATTCTGAAGCTGCCAAACCCAAAACAGCCTTCAGCACCCCCAGCAGACACTGGCAATACTGGACTCTTCCTTTCAGGCTGCACGGTGCTTCTGCAATGTTCCAGCGCATGATGGACATCTTGCTGCGGCCCCATCAGTCCTATGCAGCAGCTTATCTGAATGACGTGGTAATCCTCTCTGAGTGTTGGGAAGATCACCTTTAATTGTGTTAAATAGATAAAAAAAATATTTTAACAAATATTTATATAATAACTTGGGGGAGCCTATCATCAAAGTAAATACTACTGTCACTTTTCATTAACATTTTATAACAACGACAGCTGGTGTAGATACATGTAGACCAAGTTGCTGATAGACTTTGTCAACAGCCCAACAACAATGATTATACATTGCTTTAAGATATGGTGCTTTACTATGGCCAGCTGCCCGTCCTTGGATAACACAGATTACAAACATTGTCTTCAGATATCATGGTGCTACTTAATTCACTAGGCAGATGTTGAGAAGAAAAGAATTCTTGGCAGGCGTGTGAACAGCTGGCTGGTGGGTGCTTGAGTCTCAGGGAAGCGGAAATCACAGCACCCTGCCAGGGAGCGGCTTTTGCATTAGCCGACTTGAGAAAGGTTATAAGAGTCTCTATTTAATCAAGTTTTTTGCAGGCTGTCCAATAAACTACATCCTGTTAGAGTTGTGATAAATGAGGAAGATGATGTTGACGCTCATGAGCTTCACTCTTTAATGTGGCTGGCAGGTCCATTCATTCACACATATGAGAATATGTTTGCCCATTTCAGCTTGTCTTTTATTCATGAAGGGACAGAAATTTTTGAATTTTGTGTGACTGAAAGAAAATGCATTACTCATCGAATGAAGATAGGCCAGGATAATTATTTGTCTTATAATTCTAAAGTGTTCTTCTGGTTTCTAGGGTATTGCTAGGGTCTTCTAAATGGTTATTAGATGGTTATATTGTGGTTGATACTTTTGACTTCAACTCTAAAACCCATTGAGTCGCCTTGCTGTTTGCACCCTACATAGGCAGCTGGTTTCAAAGGCAGCATCACAATTAAAATGGAATCTCTTAAGGCTGATTTATACTTCTGCATCAAAGCTATGCATAGATGCACATCCTAAGCCGTAGCCTACACCGTAGCCTGTCGTGCACCTGTCCAAAAATCTAACAACGCGAAAATTCTATGCGGACTGCAAGCACTGTGATTGGTCTGGTAGAATCCTTCCCTCCGTATGTACTTGAGTTTTGTGTGTGTTTATGTTCACTTTAATATATTTTAATGTAACACCTTCTTATATAAAATAAAACACAGCAAAGAACAAGTGTCTTATCATTTGTTATACTAAATAGCATTATACAACAGTATTTTTCAAAACAATACTGATCTGGCGTGGTAGAAGTCCTTGTGGAGAATGCCAACTTCTCCTGTTCCATTGTTGTCTCCTTTTGTAGTTTTAAATAATGATTTAATGATTTGATATTTATTTGCTGCTGTCACGGCTATAATGCTTCTCCAACAAGCCGCTTCTTCTTCGGCTTTTGTTGTGGTTCTGCAGGTTACACCAGCAACATGCCAGTGGACACTAGCGGTTTGCATGTGTACTGCACGTCGGCATGGACAAGTGGACAGTTTAAGTGAAAACTGACGCACAGCCTCTGGTGTAAAGGCTACGGCATACTATAAATCAGCCTTTAAGCCACTGATTTGGAGTCCTCTTTATAAGATGACACTTCACACACTACTTAAATAGGGCTCCTTACTAAAGTTATTTTAACAATAAAATACACAATAAAGAATTCAATTAGAATTTTGTGTTATTTATTTATGTGTTCGTTTGTTTTTTATTGTTGTTTATATGTTTATTTGTTTGTGTAATTATGTTCAAGTCAACTTGTATCTGCCATATTTATGTTTTAGTATTTATGTATAGTCATGTTTTTAATAAGACACAATGCATTTTGGGATTAGCTTCAAAGGATCAAAAAGTATACAAGCAGTGTTAAATATTATTTACATACTGTATTTAACTTTTTTTGGGGGCACTTTTATATTTAAATATATACATTTTATTTGTAAATAGCTTTTTATTTATTTATTTATTTATTTTTAATGTGTTTTTTTTGTTTTTGTTTTTTTTGTAGCTGCCAAGACAGCATTTGCCATTTTCATTTGGGTTTTTCATATTTCTGTTTAGTTAAATAGTTTAAATTGTAAATTGTCTAAATAGTTTTTAGTTTTGTAATTTTTTTATTAACAATAATAACACAAAATTTAAGTAATGCTACTTTATCATTTGGCCAAAAGAAATCTAAGAAGCGCCTAGTGTCAGGAGTGTACCTGTAAAGTGCCGCCATAAAATACTATCTGGCTTTTGTAACAGAGTTTATGTCTCTTCAGCTTGAGCTCTATGAAAAACTCCGTTCCTTTATTATTCTCGTGCAAGACCATGGAAGGCACACATTTACTCTTAATTAGGTTGACCTTTTCAGTCCAGGTCACTGCAGGAGAGGAGATGAAAAGCATCTTCAGTGAAGGCCATCTATCTTCCTGAACCCCTGACCGCTTTGATTCATATGTTTCATTTCAGAATCCAGCCACCAACAGAACTGCCAGTTTGACAAAATTATATCACACTTCCCATCATGCCCCAAAGAGAATCTTAAAAGATTTATGCATACCAAACGGAATTGCAGTATAATTAGAAATGCTTTTTCACTGTTGCAGTTTGGCTTTAGTTCCAAGATAAGACTGGGGTACAGTATGTTGTTCTATGACTGCTAGGCAGTTGCTAGGCAGTTGCTAAGGGGGTTGTGAGTCATTGCTAAGCCATTAATTGTTGAGCTCAAAAGATTCCAACTTTAAAGTTGCTCTAAGCGATGCCGGGAGTCGTAACTTCTTGTTGACATTCAAATTGTTGTCAAACAAAACGGAGGCTAGCTAGACCCTCCCTCCTCTTCCTCATCCGTGCACTAACCCCCCCCCCCCCCCAACCCCACGCTGTATTTTTTATTTATTCATTTTTTTTATTTCAAACCAATTTTGAGAGTTCCTGTCACAAAGCTTATATACTTCAAATTTAAAACTTTTCAGAAACATTTGGAGATCTTAAGGCTTGTCAAAGACTGGTTTACTATGCTTATCAATCATCACAGCTTTCCCTTCCATTTTTATTTTAATTTTTTGCAGCTGTTTTTGTTGGTGTTATTCGTATTATGACTGACATATTTTGATGGATGACTTTTATGTTTATATCTGTTTACTGCTTTAAATCATTTTGACATCTTTTGCTAATTGCTATAATTAAAGACTACGATGAAGCCAATCACCCAGTATCACACTTAAAAAAAAAAAAAAAAACAACATCATTGACTAAGTGCACTTGGTTTCACACCAAATGGACATTTATGCATATTTGATGATAATGAAAAGCTAGACTGCTGTCTGCTGTCAAATACAATTATGCAAAATAATATATATATATATATATATATATATATATATATTATACATTATTTTTCTTCTTCTTCTTCTTCTTCTTCTTCTTCTAGTTTTACATAATAGTATGTTTATCAGGGAGGTCTATAATGCATGGTGTGAAAGTTGTCTTTTTTTTTTTTTTTTTTGCTGCCAGATGGTGTAGTTACGACATCTACCAGCAGTGGATAATGGGGCCATGCTAACCAGCCAAACCTTGTCCCTTTGATGTTAATGATATCAAAGTAAAGGACGTACACATTTGTCATGTGCACAAAAAAAGTTACAATTTTAAATTGAGCACATGCCACTGAAGTTGCCACCTCTGAAATGGAAATTGCATTTGTATTCCCAGTGCATTATTGTCTCCTTGAAACATTTTTGTTTTGTTTAAAACTGAGCTTTTAATTGTCCAGGGGAAAGACATCTCTGATAGAAGTTGGTTACACAAGGTTGTCAACCAAGGACACAAATAAACACTAGGGGCTCAGCCAAGGAAATTAAGGCGGGCGTGACATGTGTGCAGTTGAGAGCCGATTTGTTGATTATCTGAAGTTGACCAATCATGAACTAGGAAAACCACAGAAGAAGAAACACGAACAGGGCAGCGCCATGGCGAATGTGGACTATTGACCAGGAGGATAAACTCGCTGAAATCTGACAGGAACAGCGAGCGCTGTATGAGGTTTCTAGCAACGTGTACCATGCTTTTTAGTTCTCTCTCTCGCGTGCTCTCTCTCACACACGCATTATGGAGTTTACAGGGACTCTCCATACTGTATATCCCCATACACTACCTCTATCCATTACGGAAAATGCATGTTTAAAATTTCTATTAAACACCGTATAGTATTTTTTTTTAAAGCCATTTGGTTTACGAGGGCACAGGAATTGTCCTCACAAACCATGTTTACATTTTAATACCTATTTCAGATATTTATAAACTTACAAGAACACACACACACACACACAGGGTGACCAAACGTCCCGGTTTCCTATTGCTGAAAAATAACATGTACGTGTAGGAAACAGTCACGGCTTGTATCAATATTGTATATGCAGTTATGGGAGAGGGAGAGCACCCTGCTAACACACGATGTAACAGTTACGTAACGTATTGGTAATTTTTGGTAATTCCATGACTTACCAATTGACTACGACGTCGCATGCACGTAATTGTATTACCATCACATTACCAACTCACAACGTCGTCAGTACGTCCTTCCAACGTAACAAGATAACCAAGAACGTCCCAGATAGGTCCTCTATTCGTAATATATTGGTAACTTCATGACTTACTGGCAACGTAACTACAACGTCGTATGCACGTAATTTTAATTACCACAATTTTTGTACATTTTTTATATGCTCCCTGAGTATAGTGCTATTTATAAAGTGTAATTAAACTTCAGACACACGATTAAACGTTCCTTAAAGATAAAATGTGTTTCTTTTCACCAAGTCAGAATATGGACATGCTTTTAATATATAGTGACGTGGCATACAGTGCGCGCGCGCTTCCACAACTGACGCACCCACGCGCACAATATTGACAAGAAAGGAAATACATTTTTCGGAGTTGTGAAACTTTCTATTTCGTAAGGAGTTGTGAACGTGAAATAATGACAGACTGGCTACACTGGCTACACCATCTCATCTGCCGCAGATACAGTAACGTTATCAGGAGGACAGCGCGTTTGGTTGAAGTACTTTTCACTTCAACTGTGTCTGACAGGAGAATTGGCTTTTCTGAGGTGAGTCTTACAATTTATAATAAATAAAGAGGTTGATAAAATGTATAAAACAAAAGTCTTGATCTCCGTAAAGACGCTAAAACCCTTTTTTAATATTATTGTTTTTATTAACCTACTAGCCGTTGAGAGTTACCATGGCAACCGCGGACACATCAGCTGCTGGAGAGGAGAGGACTCATCTGACAGTTTCTCTGTTTCTCGTCAGTTATACCAAAGAAAAGTTCAACAACTGCGACAGATTGGTTAAGTAACATATGTTAATATTATCCACAGTCTACTTTAAGTACTTTTGTTAACATTTATACCTCTGTGATTATGGCATCTTAATTATCTGATATGTCTGCTAGCAAATATTATGCTAGCTTAGAAGCATAAGTATAACATAATAGATTTGAGCTCTTATTAATGAACGTTTGGGCTTTTAATCACATCTTATGTGTAAAGGAGCGGTTTTGATAGCTTTGTAAACGTTTTCGATGATAATATGTCAAAAGATAAATGGAAGTAAGCTAATTAATTAAAACTAAAAGTCTGCACTGTAGAGTCTATCAGTGACGTCACTCGCGGTCTAAATTTGACTGACACTATTTCAAACCAGTGTTTCAAACACGTTTTGATTTTTCATTGTAAACAAATATTGATTAAAATTGTACTGTGATTTCAGGAGTGTCTTAAAAACCCTCTAAAACAGAGGGGAAGTTCCAAGAAAATTTCTAATGGGAGCTGCTGACAGAGATCGAAAACACAGGTGATCCGAGGAAGCTTATTAAATAATTTAATATTTATTTTACACAACATATCATTATGCATCTGTAACATCAAAAAATGTGAATACTGGTATTTTAAGATTTATATGTATGTTTTCCATTTTGCTATTTTTCTTTTCTGCATTTCCCCTATTCTCTAGTTTGTTTATTTCTAATAAGGAGCTGGAGGCTGTAGACAAGCAGATCCGTGACCTCGTGGAGAAGCAGGCCCAGCTGAGAGAGTGGAGAGCTGTGCTGGAAACATTCATGGGTTGACGCTCATAAGTCCAGGGTAAGTAAACAGCTAACCCTACTACCACCTCTACACTGTGTGGTTCTCAGCACAAGCTTGGTGCACCCAGGACGCGATCTTCCCAGATGTCCACAGTGTAAGACATGAGCCAGGACCTGGGCGATGACCTCTCTCCTTCCAACGCCTCCGGTCTTCAGGATCTCCACCTGCAGGAGCTCCACTGCAAGGAGACAGAACACGACACTGTTATCATCTGAGAGGGTTAACGACACCGCGCTGCGGCAGATGGAGACGCTGAAGAGGGACTTCAGGAGCCTGATCGAGACGGTTCGCAGCACGACACCCGCGGCGACGATGATCGTGTCAGGACCACTGCCCACGTATCGACGAGGACACGAAAGGTTCAGTAGACTTGTTGCTTTAAATGAATGGTTGTTGTCATGGTGTAAAGAACAGAAACTGCTATTTGTTAATAAATGGAATCTTTTCTGGGAGCGTCCTAGGCTGTTTCGCGCTGATGGCTTGCACCCCAGCAAAGTCGGAGCGGAGCTGCTCTCTGACAACATCTTCAGGACACTTCGCTCCATGTGACTAGTAAGACAATTCTCAAATAACTATTATGATGAGTTTTGTTCTACACGCTCAAATGGAAGTACTTGTGCTGTCCAATCAATAAAGATTGTGTTTGTTCCAGTGTTAATTTTGACAGGCATTTTTGATTTAGCATTACTCTAAACTCCACCAAACTACTGTTATAACCCCGTCAGACTGGTAGTGGCTGAGGTGTTGCAACAATATATAGTGATATTCTCAATGTTACCCAGAAAACAGGATACAGGTTTAACTCATTCGAAATACTTCAGCTTAATGTTACACTGTCAGACATGCAAAAGAAATCTAATGTATCTCTTGCTCTGGCTACTAGGGGTGTGACGAGACACTTATCCCACAAGACGAGATGAGACACGAGACTGGGTTCATGAGAGCGAGACGAGATTTTTTTTTTTTTTTAAGAAATCCTCAATGATTTTTTTTTTTTGCATTATTGACACTGTTTTCCTAATGAATGTTGTTCAGTTGCTTTGATGCAATGTATTTTGTTTAAAGCTATATATAAATAAAGGTGACTTTGAATGATAAAATAAATATTTCATTTCATTTCATTCATCTCCTTTTTCGTAGTACATACATTTTCACATCAATTTATTAAAAGTAAAAAAAAAAAAAAACATGTTTAGGGCCCTATGAAATGTTTTTCTTAAATGTTTTTTTCCCCAGCATATTATTTTTTTATTATTATTGTTAACAAATTCTGTATTTTAGCATGTCTAACTATTTGAATGCATAACACAACTTAATTTATTCATTTTATTTTTTCTTAAAGGTAGCCTTACTGATATAGATATCATACCTCAAAGTGTTGTTACTGACCACTTCCTTGTATTGTGCATGCTGCATATTACTGATATTAACTATATTTCCAAAATGAGCATTATGAATGTAAGAGCCTTACATTACATTTATAACAATCATTGTTAATGTTTGAATTGTATTTCAGGGCAGTTTGTGAAGACAGATAATCAAGAGAAGTCAGTTCCAGATCCACCTTCCACACCAGACCTCTCTCTCACGAGGATTGCTGTCTACTAGCATATTGTGTTCTCTTCAGACTTCGGGGGATGCAGATATTACTCAGGGACATGAACACTTGAATATTGCAAGAATAGAGAAAGTAAGAATTACTTAAGATTTTAGAATTTAATGTTAATTGCTTAAACATATATACATATATATTTTTTTTGGATATATTTTTTGTGGCAGTGTGAACTGGCCATAATGCTGTATGATAGGTGTGAGATTCATTAAACTTGATTTGCTATAATACATCTGTTCATAAGCTATTGCATATTATTTTCAATGAATTATTTGTAGTGGTTTGGTTAAGGGTGTGATTAGCTAACGTATTATTTGTGGGAGCTTGTGATTAGTTGATGAATGTGTGCATTGTTAATGCTAATATTTAAATGCAATGTACTGAGTGCCTACTAAGACTTGCATGTTGGTGCATAATGATTTGACCATGGATGCTTACAGAAGGGTATAGATATTTAAATATATGGAAATGTATTTATTATTAATATATCTCAATCTATGTGCTTCTGTATGGGCTGAATGCTTTCAATCATATTTCGCTGTATATCCTATGTTTTTATTAATAATCTGGGTGTATTACTGTTCATATTTGCTTGTTAATAAATTAACTGAATTAATTTCGAGTATGTATTCATCATTCACAGCTGCTGAAACAGCCTTTAAATTAGTTTGGGCATATGAGGACATAAATTAGGTTCAAGTACTGCATGTCCGCCCATAGAACAATTATAAAAAATGACCAACTGATTACCAGCACACGACCACCGATCCGCGACGTTGCCACGACGTCACAGTTACTTACTGGCAACGTCACAAAGTTACGTTGTGGCGACGTATCTGGGAATTTCACTTTTCCGGTTGCCACGACGTAACTAATTACGTCGCCACGACGAAAGTTTGGTCACCAGATTACGTTGCAGTTACGTAAAAGTTACGTATTTGTGTTAGCTGGGCAGTTATATTAGGCGCGTTCGACTTGAAGCAGCGCTGCACAGAATGACATCACCTGTATGGCATCAAAGATTCGAATGCATTGGATATGTGTGCTCTTTAATGTCATACCTTCTGTGCGTGCAGCGGTGCTTCAAGTCAAACGCGTCTATCAACTTTGTGCGATTGCTTCTGGAATTCGCAGGTTTTAAAATCGTGTCGTATATCATCTCGTCCGTATGATTTTCAGATAAACTCACTTGTGCCGTGTGCGTGGACATACGGTCTTCCGACCATCCGAATTCGCACCGTGTACGCCCGCCTTTAGTGAAGGGAGTATTTCAATTAGAAGTAATGCCTATTTGCATTGGCTAATGTTCTACACCAGGATTTACCATATCAAACATAGTTCACTGTTGCTTTGGGCTGTAGGCTGTATGCAGTTGAATTTGATGCACTGATTTATGATTTTCATTACATGATTACATTTTGAAGATGTAGGTTATTGCTTGGATTCTGCAACTCAAGTATTTGCCTTTTTATTTTCAAATAATACATGCATATTCATTTCTGAGTGATTATGTAGGAAGTAAACAGTAAAGCAATATGGGTATTAAAAGTTGCATCATTAACAACAACAACAACAACAACGATAATAATAAATTTAATCTTAGCTTAAACTTTATTCATATAAAAACTTATATTGATTTATTTAGTTTGATTTGTTGGAAATGTTGGTTTACAAATATAATGTTAAATGACTACAATTATGTTCAATATTTTAAAATTATTTTATTCTGAGAAATCCATTTAATAGAGTTATCGGTATCAGCAAAAATGGCTGTTAGTCTGTCTATTATTGAATAGAAAGGAAAACAAGTGGTATGGACTGTCCATAGGGAAGTCTGTTTTGAAGTTATAGTAATCATTTGTTCTACATCTATTTTTTCAACTAGCTGAACATGTAATGTCACAGATATAACAGTCACTTTTTTAGGGTTCATTCAAGTTATTTCTGGTTCAATCTTGGACTGTCGGCTTTGTATCACTGTGGAGCCAGACTTAGAATCTGCTATTCTAAAAAATAAATACAGAGAAAGTGAGAGAGACAGGGTGAAAGACAGACAGGAAAGTTACAGCAGCTAAGTCAGACAGCTGAACGTTCCCAGTATAGAGTGCTTTCAAGTGCAACAATTAGCGGTACACATTTCAATGTTTGGTTTGCTTGCTGAAAAATGGTACATGGACTGAGAGGTGGCAGCATAATTTATTTCCACCTAGCAAATGTGATTTCATTTAAGCAAATGATTTGGAGAGGCAGCACGACTGATAGAGCTGACAGTCACTCGCCGTACTGTGGGTTCATTGGTCAGATTACTAACTTTGGCTCTGTGTGGCAGATGGGTACATCACATAATATCAAATGTGATTTATAATCCATTTGGGTTAATGGTTATGCGACTGCAGAGTTAAACGGTTTAGAGCATCAAAATATAAATTATACAGCACATCTGCACTGATTGCTTGCTGAGATCCCTCTTCCAAAAACCTTGTAATTTCTGCAACATAGTGGCTCCAAACAGAACTACAAAATGTATGCAATTTTCACTGCATTGTTTGCATTGTTTGCAGAAACAGATTGTCCCATGACTCCAGGTTAAAACGATAGTGGAACAGTGTCATCATTTACTCACCCTCTTGTCATTCCAAACCTATATATATTTCAGTTTATTTTGTGGAACACAAAAAGAGATGTTTTGCAGAATGTTTATACTTTTCCATATGGTGGCCAGGGGTTGTCAAACATCGTCAGAAATTATAAAAGAAATAAATAATTAAATAAATAAAGTCTTTGTGTGAGTAACAGACATTGTTTTTCTACTCTGCAGTAGCTCACAAATCTGTGCACAATTTGAGTGTGTGCATATTGAATTTTGAATAGAAAATCTACAGATTATTTGATGAGTAGTAGTGCAGGAATTGATCATTGTTTAGACTTGACCACTTTTATGTTGCTTTTTAACATTTCTGGAGCTTAATTTATGTGTTATGAACATTCTACCTATCAAATGATCTACAGAAGAAACTGCTGCACAACAGCTCCATCAAGTATTATTTGTATACTATTATAGTTTTTTAGTAATATTTTATATTAGCTTTTATTTTTATATGATCATTTTAATTATTATAATTATTATCAATTTAATGATGTGCTTTTGTTTAATATATATATATATATATATATATCTCGGCCCATCGCCGAGAGGCTGGGGAGCAAGCACCGTCATGGTCCACCACCGTGTAGGGCCCTTGCCAGGTAGCCAGAAACTTACATGCCGTGGTAGGGCGGGACCTTATCAAGCCCCAGGAGAAAAAGTTGGAAGCTGTACATGCCGCCCCAAGACCTGGCACGAAAAGACCTGGCACGAAAACGCAGGTACAAGCATTCCGAGGGTTGGCGGGGTATTATCGCTGCTTCATCCCTAACTTCTCTTCTTTAGCCGCCCCCTTGACAGACCTGGTCTTGCGTGCCCCAGATTTCAGCTCCACCTTCCTGCTACAAACGGATACGGGATTGGGAGCCGTCCTGTCCCAAGTCCAGGAGGTTGAGGAACATCCCGTATTGTTCATTAGCAGGAAGCTGACCACAGCCGAGAAGAATTATGCAACGGTGGAGAAAGAAGTGCTAGCTGTGAAGTGGGCAGTCCTGGAGCTGCGATACTACCTGCTAGGCCAAAAGTTCACCATCCCCACAGATCATGTGCCTCTACAGTGGATGGCCAGGGCAAAGGACACAAACACCAGGGTAGCACGCTGGTTCCTCGTGCTCCAGGATTTCCACTTCATCTTTCGCCACTGGAGCTGCTAATGCCAATGTGGATGGCATTAGCAGGATCTGGTCACGGATCTGGTCATCTATTTCAGGTCTGTCAGGGGTCACTCCCTTGTTTAGTTAATTAATTAGCCCCACACCTGTTTCTGTTTACCACAGATTATGTTCCCAGGATTTAAAAATCTGTGTTCTCCATTTTTGCTTGTTCCACTATTGATGATAGATCATTTGAATTTGTGTTTGGATGTGCCTTTTATTCCTCCTGTGGATCATCATTAAAATAACTATTTTGATATCTCCGTCGTGTGCTTTGCCTTAACAAAGCGATTAAGTTTAGGGTCGTTTTTCTTTCTTTTTGATTTTGTTTTTCCCCTCTTCCGTTATGTCTTTACCAGCTACCAGTTGGACCGTTCGCTGGAGGACCACACCAAGGACTTTATCGATCTGGCATGTCTTACCTAATTCCCAGACCACTCGCTCTGTGTTTTGTATTACACCGGCCTAAGTGAGCAGTGTAAGGCACGCCTATCTGCGAACGGTCCCAAAGAGGATTTCGCCGCTTTCGTGGAGTGGGTGCTGGAGAATACTGGATCAGCATTCACGTGTTCCCTGCTGAGCAGGAACTTATGGACATTTTCCAGAGGGATTTAATAGATTGGTATGGGGAGACATTACCCAATTCTCCTGTGTCTCTACTGGTTCCGCCCAGCCCTGAATCTCCTGCGTCTCCGCTGGTTCCACCCAGTCCTATATCTCCTGTGTCTCCGCTGGTTCCGCCCAGACCTGAATATCCTGTGTCTCCATTGGTTCCGCCCAGCCCAAGTCCTTCTGTGTTCCCTCCCAGCCTCCCTCTCCTGCCTCCTCTCAAACCAGCCAGTTCGGCAACCCTATCTCCGCTGGTGCCTGTCAGTCCCTCAGCTCACCCTCAGTCAGTGCCATCTGAGTGCTCTTATTCACCTTGTGACTTCCAGTCTCCAGCTCCGCCTTGGCATGAGGATCCCCCTGTCTCTGCCTCCTGCCTCCGAGCCCTGGACTCCACCTTGGTCCTTCGACCCATCAGCTCTGCCTTGGCACTTAGCTCCTTCATCTCCACCATGGCCCGTCACCCTACTACAAGCAAAGTGTGATGTGTGCTGGTCAAGCATTGTAACATGTTGCTCAAAGTTCAAAACCATTTCAACTTTGACCTTGTTTCCTGCTGACCTTTCAAAGCAGAGCAAGTGATTACTAGGCAATCCCCATGATATATCCAATGTCAGTAATTGCAATGACGTGCACAGAACAAATGGAAAGCAGCCAAAAGCTAATCAAACTGAGGTGCTTAGAGCAAAAATGTAAAATAGTTGGAAAAAAAGTCATATGCAAAATAAAAGTTTACTGGGGAGAACAAGGCAAACGTTTCAGTTACATATTTACCATTTTCAATGCCAATTAGGAGCCATGGCAGCTCCAAACAATAAGAAACTTTGTTACACTTTATGAAACTCTTCATAAATAAACATGAACAAAAGTAAATTATATCATAATTTTGACTTCTTTTTCATTATTTTTTAATCATTTTCATTATCTGATGTTTTTACATGCTATTTCTGTAATGCAGGGGAACATGAGTTAATGAAAATCTAATAATTATATCATAAATATGTAAATATATAATGTTATCAAAAAATAAAAAGGCAATCAAAATAAACACATAAAAATGAAATACCAGCAAGTCATGTGACTATTAACCTACTGCTGTAGTTGATAATTATGTCTGTTTTTAGTTAAGATGCTTATTTGTTTATGTTAACGTTTCGTGTACATGCCAGAATCTAATAAAATCGCACTTCCATGAGCTTTTCATAGGAAGGTCAAAGTGTTGTTTTTGTGATTCATGTGAAAGTCATGTGAAAAGGACTTACAGTAAGTGACCATTAATTAGTCAGTTACGGTACTGATACTGTGTTCATATAATTACCCGCAGGGCATAACATTCAGAACACTGCCTACTCAGCAGCTTTTTGTTCATACTGCACTGGTTTATACAGTACAATCCACTAGCTTACCTTGCATAGTGAAGCCACATATCTCCTCCTGCTGGCACATTTTGTCTAGTGTGTGAAGTTAAGTATGGCTTTGAACCAAATATTTGTGCTGATAAGTCATTTTCAGAAGTAAAAATCTCACTTTTCTACCTCAGATGCAATTGTTCTGCAAGGCTAGTTAATACATGTCAAGATCAGGGCAGCCCTTGGTATTTCTGCTGAAGTTATTATGCAAAAGAAGACCTCATTCTTCGCCTGAAGTTAACAGCACATAGGTAGTGTAGTTTAATGCAGTGTAGCACCAAACAGAGCAGAACAATGTGGCACACATTGTGCAAGTGTTATTCAAAGCATGACATGATGCAGATAATGTTTGTAACAATTTGCTTGGCATTGCATGTCATGCTTTGTTAGATGTGTACAGAGATAGCTGAACTCCTCGGGTTTACAGGGCATTTGACTTTTACAGGTAGAGAGATATGAAGCCTATAAAAAAGCCAAAGCAATATTTAAGTCTTTTTTAAATTGATATTGTAAGAGTGCCGATGTCCAATCTGACCTCAATTTCAGCTTGTTTTTACTGACATGGATCTTACGCATAATGGTTCAATTAAATTCAATTCAAGTTTATTTGTATAGCGCTTTTTACAATACAAATCGTTACAAAGCAACTTTACAGAAAATAATGTTTCTACAATATTTAGTAGTAGCTAGTAGTTTGTGCACGTTTGACAGGATTTTAGAAAAAATAAAAAATAATAATAATAATACAAGACGTAGTCAGCTAGACGATGAACTATGAATATTATCATTAGCATAGCTGCTGATCCAACAAAGTAAAATTAGTTTAACCCAAGCTAAAGAATAAAAATGCAGATGCAACTACACTCACAATTTAAGAGATACATTATTCGAGCGCTTGGCGAAAGAGATGCGTTTTTAATCTAGATTTAAACAGAGAGAGTGTGTCTGAACCCCGAACATAATCAGGAAGGCTACTCCAGAGTTTGGGAGCCAAATGTGAAAAAGCTCTACCTCCTTTAGTGGACTTTGCTATCCTAGGAACTACCAAAAGTCCAGCGTTTTGTGACCTTAGGGTGCGTGATGGGTTGTAGCGTGGTAGAAGGCTAGTTAGGTACGCAGGAGCTAAACCATTTAGGGCCTTATAGGTAAGTAATGATAATTTGTAACTGATACGGAACTTAATAGGTAGCCAGTGCAGAGACTGTAAAATTGGGGTAATATGATCATATTTTCTTGACCTCGTAAGGACTCTAGCTGCTGCATTTTGGACTACCTGTAGCTTGTTTATTGACGAAGCAGGACAACCACCTAGAAGTGCATTACAATAGTCCAGTCTAGAGGTCATGAATGCATGAACTAGCTTTTCTGCATCAGAAACAGATAACATGTTTCGTAGCTTGGCAATGTTTCTAAGATGGAAGAATGCAGTTTTTGTAACATTGGAAATATGATTTTTATAAAAGACAAATTGCTGTCCAATATAACACCCAGATTTCTGACTGTAGAGGAAGTAACAGTACATCCGTCTAGCTGCAGATTGTAATCTACAAGATTCTGTGTGGTGTTTTTTGGTCCAATAATTAATATCTCTGTCTTATCCGAATTTAATTGGAGAAAATTATTTGTCATCCAATCTTTTACATTTTTAACACTCTGTTAGCTTAGATAATTGGGAAGTTTCATCTGGTCTCGTTGAGATATATAGCTGAGTATCATCAGCATAACAGTGGAAGCTAATTCCGTATTTTCTAATAATATTACCAAGGGGCAACATGTATATTGAAAATAGAAGGGGACCTAGGATGGATCCTTGTGGCACTCCATATTTTACTGATGATAAATGAGATGACACCCCATTTAAGTAAACAAAATGGTAGCGATCGGACAGGTAGGATCTAAACCATCTTAGAGCCTGCCCTTGAATACCTGTATAGTTTTGTAATCGATCTATGAGTATGTCATGATCTATGGTGTCGAACGCAGCACTAAGATCAAGTAAGACTAGAAATGAGATGCAGCCTTGATCTGACGCAAGGAGCAGGTCATTTGTAATTTTAACAAGTGCAGTTTCTGTGCTATGGTGGGGCCTAAAACCTGACTAAAATTCTTCATACAGATCATTTTTATGCAGGAAGGTGCTCAATTGAGCAGACACAACTTTTTCTAAAATTTTAGACATAAATGGAAGATTTGAAATAGGCCTATAATTTGCCAGTACACTAGGATCTAGTTTTGGTTTCTTAATAAGAGGCTTGATAACCGCCAGCTTGAATGGTTTTGGGACGTGACCTAAAGATAACGACGAGTTAATGATATTGAGAAGCGGTTCTTCGGCTACAGGTAATAGCTCTTTTAGTAATTTAGTGGGTACAGGATCTAATAAACATGTTGTTGGTTTAGATAAAGTGATAAGTTTATTTAGCTCTTCCTGTCCTATATTTGTAAAGCACTGCAGTTTATCTTTGGGTGCGATGGATGAAACTGAAGTGTTAGACGCTGTAGAATCTACATTCGCTATTGTATTTCTAATGTTATCTATTTTATCAGTGAAGAAATTCATAAAGTCATTACTATTTAACGTTGGTGGAATATTTGAATCAGGTGGCGTCTGGTAATTTGTTAATTTAGCCACTGTGCTAAATAAAAACCTTGGATTGTTTTGGTTATTTTCAATGAGTTTGTGGATATGCTCTGCCCTAGCAGTTTTTAGAGCTTTAGTTACTTTCTTGAGAGAGTGAGTATTACTGTTATACCATGGCACAGTACGTTTTTCTCTAACCTTTTTCAATTTGATGTGGGCAACAGCTTCTAATGTATTAGAGAAAATAGTGCCTATGTTGTCAGTAATTTCGTCTAATTCATGTGTATTTTTGGGTACAAATAGCAGTTGAGATAGATCAGGCAGGTTATTTGCGAATCTTTCTTTGGTGGCTGGAACAATAGTTCTGCCCAGACGGTAACGCTGAGACATATAGTTAATATCAGTTATACGCAGCATGCACGATACAAGGAAATGGTCTGTAATATCATCACTTTGGGGTACAATATCTATAGCAGTAAGATCGATTCCATGCGATATAATTAGATCTAGTGTATGATTAAAACGATGAGTGGGCCCGGTGACATTTTGCTTGACTCCAAAGGAGTTTATAGTGTCAGTAAACGCAAGTCCTAATGTATCATTTGCATTATCAACGTGAATATTAAAATCTCCCATGATTAGCGCCTTATCAACTGTAACTAGAAGGTCTGAGAGGAAATCTGCAAATTCTTTTAGGAATTCTGTATACGGCCCTGGTGGTCTATACACACTAGCCAGAGCAAGAGATACATTAGATTTCTTTTGCATGTCTGACAGTGTAACATTTAGCAGAATTATTTCAAAAGAGTTAAACCTGTATCCTGTTTTTTGGGTAACATTGAGAATATCACTATATATTGTTGCGACACCTCCGCCACGACCAGTCTGACGGGGCTCATGCTTATAACAGTAGTTCGGTGGAGTAGACTCATGGTACACTAAATTATACTGAAGCTATTTTAGGGAGAAATATCTTTTTAGATATATAAACACATTGTCAGATTTTATTTTTCAGTGTTTAAATGGCATTAAAACAATTATCCCAATTGACAGTGATGGCATTATAATTCAATAAATACATTTACAGGAAATGCGTTATATATCAATATATATATATATATATATATATATATATATATATATATATATATATCAATTATTTGAATGAATTCATTTAGTGAAATTAATCAAACTTTCAAACATGATATAAGTTATAGTAAAGCATGATTGTTCTAATAATTATTTTACTTGGAATTGTATGCATAATACAATATTAAATAACAACAATAACAATAATAAGAAAATTCCAGCACACCTCAATTTAGCCACACACACACACACACACACACACACACACACACACACACACACACACACACACACACACACAAGTGATTAATAAACAACTATTGAACAATGTCACTAAGTAGTGAAGCTGTTGTGTATTTTTGCAGTAGTGGAAAACCTGGGTGTGTTGCACTTTCTCTATTTTTTTATTGTAAAGAATATAGACTTCAAATGACTGGTTATTGCCCAGCAATGTATTTGATTTCACATCCAATTAAAAGTAAAACAGATCTAGGAAAAGACTAAAAGAAAAAAATAAATAAATAGAAGAAATACAAAAAGGTTAAATTTAACATTTCTGCCTCCCTTACTTATGAAATGATGACTATGCCCCTTGCTCTGTGTTGTTACATATTGTAAAACTCGGTTTGATGCTAGGAAAGATACATGATGTTAAAACTATTGTTAACATTACAATAGTAATATATACAATAGTAATAGTAATTGTCACTATTCTCAGAAATCTAAGCAGAAAGCTTAACACTGCTATTTCAATTACAATTTAATTACAGCAAGGATGCATTCAACCGTTCAAAAGTGAAAATGAAAACATTTATAATTTTATAAAATATTTCTGTTTCAAATAATTGCTGTTCTTTTGAACTTCCTCATCATCAAATGATAATGAATGAATGAATAAATAAATAATAATAGTTTTCAACAATAAGAAATGAGCAGTAAATCAGCAAATCAGAATGATTTCTGTAGGATCTTTTGACACCAAAGAATGGATCACAGAAACAAATTACAATTTAAAATTTCACAATATTACCATTTCCATTACATATATATATAAATATATATATATATATATATATATATATATATATATATATATATATATATATATATATATATATATATAAATAAATAATAATAAGACACTTCTTTGAAAAACATTTCAAATTTTACTGACTCCAAACTTTGAACAATAGTGTATATTTACTGTCAGTGTTACCAATCAAAATCTGCACTGGAATACATATACTGACTTATTAAAGTGTATTATTGAGAATTCAGGAGTGCAGACATAATATTGCCAAGTAATTATATATTAAAATAAAATAAAATAAAAAATCCTCCCTTGTGCTTGGCACCTGCGACAAACATATCCATTTGCACACATTCAGATTCAGTTTTCCCCAAATCTGTCAAGTCATTAAGCAGACGGTTACTCTCAGGAGAACTTGGTGATAATTGAAGCAGGAAGAAAAAAAAAAAAAAAGGGGAAATGTCGATCACTGTTCAGTTAGTACAACTGTCTCTGTTGCCTCCAATAGTAGTTCAAATATTGAAGAAAATTATCTGGTGTCATTTTGAGTTCACTGCTTTTCCCCCATTAGCCTCAGGTGAGCCTGCTAGTATGCAGAAGATATGATTTATTGAGAATCACAGGTGTCAGATGTTGTATAGTTAGTTGTATTCTAAGCGGCTTTGTTTACACAATCAAGTGTTTTGGATCGACAACCGTATTTACTAACAGGTGTGACTCTCATTCTCTTCATATAATGGTCTACATGTGTCGTTCAAAAGACCCACGAGGTCTGATGACATATTTCTAAATTGCTGTACTATAAATTGCTGTGTTTTTTAAATCTTTGTCTCCCACTTTCCTTCCTGTTCTGGTTGGATGCAGTTTGCTTTCTTGTCTCAGCAGCCCCCATCTCTCAAATAAATGAGATTATTGGTTTTCCATATAAGAAGTTTCTTTAATTTTTATTTTTTTTTTGAAACCAAGTATATTACATTATGATTTCCACATGGTTTCAACCATTCTAAGAGAGAGAGAGAGAGAGAGAGAGAGAGAATATGTTTTCAAATATGAAATTGGCCTTCAGTTATTTTATTTTCTTCTTGTTTTTTGTGCTGAAAAGGCAAATTTCCTTCTAGTACAAACATTATCCTTTTTTTTCAGGGAAGTAGGTAATTTTCTAGTTCAATTCAAAAACAATAACTAGCATTTTCAGGGTCAAAATAACACAACACAACATAAGGGTTAATATTTTGGACTGTGTGTGTATGTGAGTGGTTTCAAACTTTTTTAGGTTGTTTTAATTGCCGTTTTGCACAGTGCATCTCTAAAAGTATAGATGCTTATTTAATTTATGTTCCCACAGAGTCCTATAGTATGATACTCTCGTAGAGGTTGGCATACATGCATGTTTTAATCCATGTTTAATCCGTCCACATTTCAAAACCACAGCTTTTTTTTCTATGCAGTTTGGGTGTTTGTCCACATGCAAACGCAAGTCATTGAAACTGAACATTTTCGAAAAACTCTGGTTGCTGTGTTATTGTGTAAACAGCAAAACTGGAATATTTGGCATGTGACGGCGGAACATGTGCTGTTATCTCCGCCTACTGGACACTTTTTCAGGCTTCTGATTGGCCAACATGGCTTTACTGTTGAGAATATATTACTACCTGTTGGCTTGGCATGCTCTTGACAGTGCTTTCTTAGCATGCTTTTGTGTTTTCATGTGAACAAAGATTTATTAAATTCTCTGTTTATAAAACATATAACATGACATGAAACATAAAAGGACATGGCCTCTGTGACCTAACAAGCATGTCTTTGCGTGCTTGGATATTCACAGCTCTGGTCAATCTGCTAACAGGCAATTTGAGTTCCTGATCCTGTGGTTCAAATTAAGGATGCTTATTGGATTCCCTGTGTCAATTTGTGCTCAGCATTTGCCACCAGAGTGGAAACCAACGGTGAATTCACACTTCACTTGCTTGTAGAGCCAGTGAAATGTTTGCATGTCTCTGACTAGTTGCATCTTGTGGAACTGAAAGTTTTAAAACCACATGCCCATTTACACCAAGAACGATAACTATAATGCTAATTATATTATTGTACACATCAACGCACAATATTGTTCAATTTAATATAAGTGTGCACACATGTCGTCTGTCACTTTAAACATTCAAACTCTTTAAAGATGAGTGAATTTTGATAGGCTGTCAGTGGTTTGATCTTCTTTCTTTTTTTAAAGTGATTCCAACATATCATTCATCTGCACTGTTATTATACATGCATGACTGTATGAAGTTTAAATAAGGTGTTTTTCAGTTGCCTTTTATTTCAGTCCACTCCTGAGAATCTGCTTGCAGATGTTTTTGATACTTCTTGACTGTAGCAATAATTAGTACATCCCATTACTTTTAGCATTTCACTTCTCCTTCCATGTACATCTAGCATTTTAGTACGTTAAAACGGCCACTGTGGCCAAAATATAGATGCTCTTCAGTTCAGGTAAATAGTCTTGTACAGCATTGTAATAAATAGTTTCCTCTGATAGCTTTACATTTGGATGGACTTCTTCAAAAGTACGACAAAGATGGTTATGTTTAATAAGGCTTATTAAGGGAGAGCCAGCAAACACACAGAGGGTAGAGGTTCTAATTGTCTTGTATTGAATTGCTGTCTCACCCAACCCAACCGAGGGTTGATTACAGATTATGTTGTGAAACATTATCAACACTAGGTGATCGATATTTATCAAATTGTGTTTTCACCCCTTAATGGACTCTTTGATGTGTCGCATAAACAGTGGACTGTTTTCTGCTGTTATTGTCTTAAGTTAAGTTAGACGTGGCATACAGCGAAATATGGTGACCCATACTCAGAATTCATGCTCTGCATTTAACCCATCCAAAGTACACACACACACCGTGAACACACACCCGGCGCAGTGTGCAGCCATTTATGCTGCAGCACCCAGGGAGCAGTTGGGGGTTTGGTGCCTTGCTCAAGGGCACCTCAGTCGTGGTATTGCCGGCCCAAGACTCAAACCCACAACCTTAGGGTAAAGAGGCAAACTCTCTAACCATTTAACATGGCCATTAAGCTGTCATTAAAATGAGTCTAATTTAAATTTGCTTGGGAGACCTGGTCATAATCTCATTATAGCCATACATGCTGCCTCATTTGAAACACCTATTGTAGATGTTGTTGTACTTCTGAAAAGTTGTACGTACTGCTCCCCTTTTTAAACCCACTGCAGGAGTGCTTATTTTAATAAATTAAATTAACTCCCAGTACGGTGAATAACATTAAATTGATGCATTTCAATCAGTTAAACTAGAAATTGCCCTAAGGGCCATTCTCAAATGACCTTGAGCAAGTAAAGTTTAGACTTAATTAGTCCAAAAGGCACATTAATCTACATGAAGAAATTAATTTTCTTTTATGCTTTTTGGATTCAGTTACACATGAGTTTCCAGATGAATGCATAAATATGAATGTTGCTTTTATAACCGTAGAGCTGCTATATTTTGAAATGTAATATGTTATTAATAAATAATATAAATAGGATATGGCAGTTTTAATGAATAATAAAAAATGCATTTAATATTCACAATAGACTAACATTAAATCATACCTAACTTGTTTAGATATATATATATATATATATATATATATATATATATATATATATATATATATATATATATATATTAGGGCTGTAAAAATTAATCCGTTAAAAATGCGTTACCTCAAATTTATTTTAACGACACAAATTATATTTCCACACGATTTATGCCGCGCACATTTTCCACGCTAGCATGAGGTCTGTCTTTCCAGCTGCGCACACACCTCTTTCTCTGCATCTGCTTTGTTCTGCCAGCGGCAGAGAGGAGCAGCACTTTCAGTTAAAATATATATTATGTTAGTTTTTCATGCAAGTAAATCACAGCACAGCGATTGTCTTTTTCTTATGTGTAGACTACAAATTAAAACAGTTTAATTGAGAATTTAGCATCATAAAAATACAGTATGTGGGCACATAGAGGCAAACAAATGTATGACAAACAATGGCTTGTATGTTGCTAAGGTTGTTGTTGCCCATTAATACACAGAACTATTGGGTGAAGCGGTCATAGCTGTGCTGTATCATGAATAAAATACATCTGCTGAACAATCATAATCAAGGAATGGAACTAACCGTTTATATATATATATATATATATATATATATATATATATATATATATATATATATATATATATATATATATATATATATATATAAAACACACACACACACACATATGTATTTACGTTCCATAATGGAATTCCATAATGGAATCTCCCAGCCTACTCTCCCAACTTGTTCCAGTTCAAAGCCTGTGTTTTCACACTACTGGAAACTGACGTTAAGTAAGTAGCATTCACACCCCCTTTTGCTAACATGTTACCCAATTATTTTGTGCCATTTCAAAGATCTCTGTAGGGGACGTCCATGATAAAGCAGAATTGTGAATCTCATTATAACCAGAGTGACTATTACATGTCTTAGTACCGAGCCCCTGAACAAAAGTGCTTCTCATGTTGTTCCATCTTTCATTTTCATGTTTTGAGATCCTGGCCATCATACAAACAGAATAAGACATGCATGCTTTTGAAAGCAGCATACTAAGTTTGTGCTATACAGAGAAACTTTCTTTTGTGTGCAGTGACACGTGCCATGAGCTTCAGATGTGATGCTGAGCAGGAGAAAGCTTTAGTATGCATATAGTTGTGTCAATGTGTGACAAATGTGAGCAGCCCTATATTTATCTGTTAGAAGTGGTTCTCCACTTTTTGGAATTGTGATGCATATTTAAAGACATGGCATGTGGATTTGCGTAGAAAGAAACCTGAAGAAGTGGCAGAAAGGCCCTGCTGAGTGGGCGTTGTGGAGGCCCCGAACAGTAGGGGGGCCTCCAAGTGTTGAATTCAAACAATATTAAAATTAATCTACAATTCAGTAAACATCGATGAGGGAACACTCTTTTAAAAATATATATTTAAACAATGAAAAAATACATCAAAAGCTATAGAGCAAACAAGCAAACAGAAATATCCTTGCTGTGTATTCTCCTCAGTGTTGCTTCAAAATTAGCTGCTGCTACTGAAGGAAATAGAAGGGTGTGTAACCTGACTTTTTTGTTTTTGTTTTGTCAGTTGCATTACTTGACATGAAATGTAATATTAAATGATAAAATGCTGTTTGCTTTACATTTACCGTATGGACTTTGTTCAACAAAATATAACTTGTTCATAGAATGAGCATTTGTAACCAAATTAAACCTCATAATCCACAAAACTTTTTGTATAATTCACAACAAAACATATCATTTATTCAGAATGAGCATTTGTAGACAAAATGCATTTAGTGATCCACAAAATCTCTTACTTAACAAGTATTGGACATTTCATGGACAAAATGCATTTTACTACATTTTACTGTGCATTACGTTTTGAATGCACAGCATAGTTGTGTGTCAAAAGTACAATTTAAATAAGTAGCATAACATAGTAGCACCTCAAGTGGTTTAAATAAAGTGTGAAATAAACACAACCCAAATGTTTGATGTCATGACCGTTACCATATATTTGCATTGGTTGCATCAATTGTATGCATTCACTAGCCAGGACAAATGTAGATTAATTAAAAGATAGTGACGTTAAAAAGCAAACTGATATGTTCATGTAGCCGACAGAAACATATACACAAATCAGAAATGCAGAACATCACACTCATCAATGTTAGTTTGTTCATTCTTGAAGTAAACTTTTGCCTGTTTGTTGATTAGATATGCGATTATGTTTGTGATTATGTTTGTGGGATTTTATGATTGTGATTAGTTGTGCAAGCCGCGATGCTGCGCTTCTCACATTGTGTGACCATAATATTTTATTGTGATTAGATATAAAATAGAAGAAAATATGTGTGAGCGTATACATGCAATATACATATGTAATTTCAATAATATGGCCTTTGTTGATATTTAAAGAAAAATACCATCTTTAAGCATGACTGTTGCTATGAAACCGTTCACATTAATTAATTTGTAACATTAACTAAGGTTGATATATCGTGTAGAAGCATTGTTCATTGACTTTTAGTAATACATTTTCAAATTTTACTGTTGCATCTGATCAATGTATAATTAATAATAATATTTAGATTTTATTCCATTAAAAAGTATAGTACATTTTCACGGTTCCACTATTGGCTTAGATATTACCATTCTGTTGTTGAAGTATCTCTATCATAAAACAGTGAGCAGTTATTGATGATAAACTGATGATAAAATTTGTTGTGGTTTAAACAAAGGTAAACAAAGCTACACCACTCCAAGAGGTTAAATTATAACTGCATTTTGTGTCACAAAAGTTAGTCGGGTTACACTCACCACTCATTACTCTTTGGCCATTGACAAATATATAGCTTATGTGTCGTTGTCCTATAAATAGCTCAATTGGTTCTCTTACGAGAGCTCTCTCGTACTGCGTCTTAGCTAAGACGCTACGGGAAAAGTCTCTTTTCACGAAATACTGAAGCAAAAAATTATCCTTAATTTTGTATTTTTGTAAAGCGCATTTGCAGCAGTACACAGCCATAGGCGAGACGGCTCGTTCGCTCATTGGCTTGTTCTGCGGCAACTGCACAGCCTATCGAGCGCGGGCTGATGCAACATCAGACCAATAAGGGTGCTTCGCGCCCTTCTTGCCACTTCCCGCCGAAACGGGTGTGGCCCAACCTATAAAAGGAGCTCGAAAAGGCTGACTCACCTGATTTTTCATCTCTTCAGCGAAGCTCACGCATCGCTGGATCACGGAGGAAGCAAGCGCCGTCTGAGAAAGCACATCAGCAGGACGAGCCATTCTGAAGCTGCTGGCATCGCCGCCTTCCATTGCCGTTCCTGCTGCGCTATCCGGCGCCTATATCCTTTCAATCCTGTTATATCCAAGCTGTTCTTTATGTGTGTGTGTGTGTTCGCCCTGCGACACACACTCGTAAAAGAGCTCGCGTCTTTTTTAAGATGCCTTCCTGTGGCTCGTCAGAGCCCCACTCAGCGAGGGAGACCAGTACGTCATCTGTGTCTCCTGCCTGGGTGAAGATCATGCAGCGCTCGCTCGCTGACGGCGGATGCCCCCACTGCGAGCTGTTGCCATGGTGACTCGCCTGGCCTTTTTCTCTGAGCCTGCATTCTCCGCTGCGCTGAGGCGCCGTAAAAGCATCGCTTCCAGCGGATTCCGGAACCGTCTTCAGCTCAACCGAGCTCGCCGGTTCGCCCTGCTTCACCGGCCCCCCCTGCATCGCTTCCCGGTGGGCAGCGCCCGCTGTTTGCCGGCGCGTCGTCCGAGGAAGTCGATCTCAGGGCCGCGTCGGGGGAAGAGGACACGCGCTCTCTGATAGCTTCGGGCAGTGAGGGCTGGGCGAGCTCCGAGGATCTCGCGCCTTCTGCTCAGAAGCCCAGCAGACGAGCTGACATCGAGAAGGAGCCGGGGCGAATGCTCGTGTTGGCCGCGATGAGTCTCGGCCGCGAGTGGTTTGCACCAGCGCCCCCCCCTCTCGTTCCCGGCTGGATGGTATTTCCCTTTCGGATGAGCGTATTTCTCAAAGCCCGCCTCATTTCTTCCTGAGCTTCACGAAGAGGTGGCGAAGGCTTGGAACGCTCCATATTCAGCACAAACTCGTTCGTCTGTCTCACTAGCATTCTCCACACTGATGATGCTAAAAACAGGAACTACCACTCACTTCCACCGGTGGAACAGGCGATAGCGACGCACCTTTGTCCGCCCTCTGCTGGACGGCGGCAAAAGCGGTGTTGCCATCTAAAGCCTCCTGTGTCACGCTGCGTCGGCACTACTAACGATGGCTGCTTCATCGAAGCGCAGGTGTACGAGTTCCGCTGTGGCCGAGCTCTCACCCAAGCGCACCGCTGTTTCAGTTCCAGGAATTGTGACTGTCTCAGCGTTTTCTGCAATGCGCAAGCCTGCACAGTTGCCCGCTTGCCTGCACACAAAAGCCGTTATCACAACAGCTTCAGCAACGCAGCTCGAGACCCCCGTTCTCGCTCTACTTGCCGTCGCCCCGCGCCGCGGGGACCGCGGCAGAGGATTACGGTGAGTCCGGGAGCCCCGAAGCCATCCTGGGAAAGCCATCTACGCATGATGGCTGCTTCATCGAAGCGCCGGTGTACGAGTTCCGCTGCGGCCGGGCTCTCACCTAAGCGCGCCGCTGTTTCAGTTTCCAGAGATTGTGACTGTTTCAGCGTTTTTTGCAATGCGCAAGCCTGTACGGTTGCCCGCTTGCCTGCACACGAAAACCGTTATCACGGCTACCCAGATATTTCCCGAAAAAGGTGTAATTTCTGGTGTCCCGGCCACGGCCGATGGTGCTATAAATGTAGTGACGATGCCCACTGCTCAGTGCCCATCTCCGCATATAAGCACAGCCCTTCACACAGGGCTCGCGCCTATAAAAGCGACTCAAGTCGATCACGCGCACTACATAGAAGACGTGCCCACTCCTCAGTGCCCACAATCACTATGTCACACGCGTCATGTGGTTTCTGTAAAAACGAAACCCGTGCACGTTCGTCCGGCCACGGCCGATGGTGCTATAAATGTAGTGACGATGCCCACTCCTCAGTGCCCATCTCCACATGTAAGCACAGCCCTGCACACAGGGCCTGCGCCCATAATGTCGACTCAAGTCGGTCACGCACACTGCATAGTAAACGTGCCCACCCCTCAGTGCCCACAATTACTATGTCACACGCGTCATGTGGTTTCTGTAAAGACGAAACCCGTGCATGCTCGTCCGGCCACGGCCGATGGTGCTATAAATGCAGTGACGATGCCCACTACCCAGTGCCCATCTCCACATGTAAGCACAGCCCTGCACACAGGGCTAGCGCACATAAGATCGACACAGATCGGTCGAGCGCGCCGCATAGTAAACGTGCCCACTTCCCAGTGCCCACATACACTATGTCACATACGGCGCGGGGCTTCTGTAAAAACGAGGCCCGTGCACGTACATTCTGCACAGGCAGACAGCGAGTTGAGAGTGGTAAAAGTGCACACATGCAGCCCACGGTTACTCGCAGATATATCGAGTCCCACGGGACCCGCTCAGCCTCCCTCCAGTCGGTTAAGCGCCGGAACGGGGTCGAGGAAGAGCGATCTGCCCGCTGTGATCAGCGCGCTCCCCGCCTCAGATGCGCAGCACACTCGAGCGCCGCCGTTGCCCAGTCAACAGAGCGCGTTTCGCATCCAGCCCTTAGCCATTCATGCAGATGCATGGTCAGTGCTTCCAGGGGTTTCGGATTGGGTGCTAGGCATTATAAAGAGAGGCTACTCGCTACAGTTTTCTCGACGCCCACCGCGCTTTTCAGCGCGCGTCGAAACTACGGTCAAAACAGAAGTAGCACACATACTTCGGGCCGAAATATCAAAACTGTTGAGCAAAGGGGCTGTAGAGCCTGTGTCTCAAAGCGAGGGGGGGCTGTACAGCAGATACTTTCTGGTACCCAAGAGAGACGGGGGTCTCCGGCCCATACTGGATCTAAGACAGCTGAACAGGCAATGATGAAACGCAGTTTCAAAATGCTCACGACCAGGAAGCTCCTCGCGCAGATTCGCAGAGGGGACTGGTTCATGTCAATAGATCTGAAGGACGCGTATTTTCAAATACAGATAGCGTCAAACCACAGGCGATATTTGAGATTCGCCTTCGAGGGCCAGGCATACCAGTTTGCAGTCCTGCCATTCGGCTTGTCCGTAGCTCCTCGTACGTTTACGAGGTGCATGGATGCAGCGCTCGCTCCTCTCAGACTCAGAGGCATACGAGTGCTGAATTATTTAGACAACTGGCTGGTTCTGGCCCGATCATGAGCGGAGCTCGTGGACCACAGAGCCGTTTTACTCGATCACCTCGAGAAGCTCGGCCTCAGTGTCAATTGGGTGAAGAGTTTGCTGAACCCCAGTCAGACGATCCTGTTTCTGGGTATAGTTCTGAACTCGTGTTCCATGACGGCGCGGCTGTCACCACAGCGCGCGATGGGCATTCAGCGTGCAGCGAGTTCTTTCCGCTGTGGCGCGACTGTGTGGCTCAAACACTGTCAAAAGATGCTGGGTTTCATGGCCTCAGCATCTCCGGTTCTGCGGCTGGGCCTGCTCCGCATGCGCCCCCTGCAGTTCTGGCTGAAGGCTTGGGTGCCGCGCAGAGCGTGGGCGTCTGGCCGGCTGCATTTCAAGGTCGATCAGAGCTGTGTTGCGGCTCTAGCACCTTGGACAGCGAACGGCTGGTACCGATCAGGTGTAAGCCTGGGGACTTCCCCGAGTGTGAAAATGGTGTCGACGGACGCCTCCACTTCGGGATGGGGAGCGCTGCTCGAAGGCAGACCGTCCTTTGCCCTATGGTCAGAACGGGAAAAACTCCATCATATCAACTGCCTGGAAATGCTGGCAGTGGAGAACGCGCTGACGCGCTTTTGTCCCCATATCAAGGATCACCACGTCGTAGTCCGTTCGGACAACATGTCCGTGGTGTCCTACATAAATCGCCAGGTCGGTCTCGGGTCCCGAAACCTGTGCAGGCTGACGGAACGCCTCCTGATTTGGGCTCAGCGCAACATTGCGCTCGCTGAGAGCAGTGCATGTGCCTGGACTGCAGAATCTGGGTCCAGACAGGCTGTCCAGAGGCAATGTTCCTACGGGCGAATGGTCTCTACACCCGCAAACAGTCCGGCTGTTGTGGGAGAGATTTGGCATGGCGGAGGTGGACCTCTTTGCGTCCCACGAAAACGCTCACTGCCCCGCGTTCTTTTCCAAAAACGAAAGCGCGCTGTCACGGAGATGGCCGTGCTGCCCGCTTTATGCGTTCCCTCCCGTCTCCCTCCTTCCGCAGGTGATAGAACGGGTGAGAGAAACGAGATGTTCAATACTGCTTGTAGCACCTCTTTGGAAGAACCAACCATGGTTCCCAGATTTGATGTTTAGCAGATGTCGCCCCGTGGCCGGTACCGTTGAGGAGAGACCTCCTCTCACAGGCCAGGGGCTCGATTTGGCACCCTCAACCGGAGTTGTGGTCCCTCTATGTATGGGAACTCAATGGTTACCCGCTGATCTCGCAGTGGGAGTGCTAAATACCATCACTCAGGCTAGAGCTCCGTCGACACGACGTCTGTATGCCTCGAAGTGGTCGGTGTTCTCCAGCTGGTGCACAGCTCGAGGTTATTCACCCCTTAGTTGTGAGGTGACGGAGGTCCTCTCCTTCCTTCAGGAGCTGTTGGATAAGGGCAGAGCCCCATCCACGCTCAAAGTTTATGTGGCTGCCATCGCGGCGTTTTCTGAAACGGCGTCCGGTCAGTCAATAGGAAGGAATGATTTAGTCATCCGGTTCCTCAGAGGAGCTAGGAGGCTGAATCCTCCCAGACCTCCGTCAGTCCCTATGTGGGACCTCGCGGCGGTTTTGGAGGCCTTGAAGGGTCCCCCTTTCAAGCCTATCCAATCGATTAGCCTTCAGCATCTGTCGTTCAAGACAGTATTCTTGTTGGCTCTCGCTTCTGTGAAGCGTGTGGGTGATTTGCACGCGCTCTCGGTGAGCCAGTCGTGCTTGGAGTTTGGGCCCAATGACTCAAGAGTCATACTCAAACCTAGGCACGGTTATGTGCCGAAATCCCTCAACACACCGTTTCGGGCTCAGGTTATTGCCCTGTCTGCCCTGCCGGTGTCAGGGGAGGATGGAGACTCGAGTCTTCTTTGCCCTGTCAGGGTTTTAAGAGCTTATGTGTCTCGCTCTGCTGCCTTTCGGCAGACGGAGCAGCTATTTGTCTCGTTCGGTAGGCGTTCCAAGGGAATGGCTGTTTCGAGACAGACTCTATCCAGATGGATAGTTGACGCCATAGCGTTAGCTTACGCTTCCAGGGGCCTTCAGTGCCCGTTGGGCGTCAGAGCACACTCCACAAGAGGCATCGCCTCGTCGTGGGCGTGGTCTACTGGGATCTCCTTGCAGGATATATGTATGGCGGCAGGTTGGGCCTCGCCGTCTACATTTATCAGGTTCTATAACCTGGAGGTTCCCGCCTTGCAAGCAAGGCTGCTGTCGGTATAGGCGAATCAGGGCCCTGAGGGGAATTCTGAGTTCACGAGCGCTATGCGCTGCCGACTGTTATATGGGCAGTATTGCGTAAGACCCGTATTGCCACATTGGTCAGGCCTTGCCTCGGCTGTGTGACGTCATATTGCCGCATCTACGGATGCTGCTAGATATGGGACGGAGGGCTTTTTCCCTTTTCTGTCCTGGACTCTCTGTGAGTCCCTCAGGTGACTGTGCACTGTAAATCCTGGGCGTTGCTTCAGGTTTATTGGTGTGTGATCCCTGCGCGTTTTACATTGGGTTCCCGTAGCGTCTTAGCTAAGACGCAGTACAAGAGAGCTCTCGTAAGAGAACGTACTCGGTTACTAAACGTAACCTCGGTTCTCTCTAGAAGAGCGAACGAGTACTGCGTTCTCTGCCGTGCGCACGATTCACTCTGGTTCGCTTCGGCGATGAAATAAATCAGGTGAGTCAGCCTTTTCGAGCTCCTTTTATAGGTTGGGCCACACCCGTTTCAGCAGGAAGTGGCAAGAAGGGCGCGAAGCGCCCTTATTGGTCTGATGTTGCATCAGCCCGCGCTCGATAGGCTGTGCAGTTGCCGCAGAACAAGCCAATGAGCGAACGAGCCGTCTCGCCTATGGCTGTGTACTGCTGCAAATGCGCTTTACAAAAATACAAAATTAAGGATAATTTTTTGCTTCAGTATTTCGTGAAAAGAGACTTTTCCCGTAGCGTCTTAGCTAAGACGCAGTACTCGTTCGCTCTTCTAGAGAGAACCGAGGTTACGTTTAGTAACCGAGTACGTTTTCTTGCATGTCTATAAAATCCATGAGACTGTTAAGCGTAGTTTTCATGTTATATGCACGTGTCCTCTTTGTGAGTCCATTGCAGCCTTTATGACTAATGCAGACTCACGGCGAGCTATGCCCATGTATATGAGCAGTTAGTCACTGAAGTGTTTAAAGCAAGGGCTGAGGGTATTATTCTGGACATAATGTACTTTTTAATTGAATTTAAAAGTCATTAAATGGGTCTCCTCTTTTCTGATTCTGCTATGACAGTGATCTGAAATCATATAAAGAAAGATAAATAACAACAAAACAGTTTCTGATTTAGTGATTTTGGTCAGCTTTGCAAGACTGACATCTGTTTTAAAACCATTTACAGACTGTACAAAGAAGAGCAACAGGATATGGAAATTGCATGCTGTGCAATGTCCTCACACAACCCTACTTCATTATAATGGCTGAGTTGTTTGCTTTCACCTTGCTTTCTTCATAGCAGTTCAGAATTTTAAGACAAACGTATCTAAAACAGTATTCCCTGTAGTGGGGTAACAGCTTTTCAGGTTTCCATGCTAGGCAAAACTAATGACCATTAGATAAATTCACAGTACACCCCCACCCCCATCCATGACTTGCTCATACTTGCAGATACAAATTGAAACAGGACTCTCTCATAAACCAGAGATAATCCGCTTCTGTCATTACCTGTGTCTCCTTTCCACATGTTTCATCACGGACGTCAAGAGCTTTAACAAACAAATTACAAGATGTGACGTAAACATGAGATGCACATATGAAAATGCAGTGCAATGTAGCTTGGAAAATCTATTCCAGAGACGTAGGCAAACATGGCTTGCAGTTGTTCTAAAAAAATAAACCTCAAATGTCATAAAGCATCTAATTTCCCCCCAGCAAGATTTATGATCAAGCACCAATAAGACACATTCTTTTGAGAAATCATTGCAGCTACAGAGCATATACAAGAATAAGCTTCTTAAAGAGACATACGTGTACTGAGGTCTGATTAAGTGATGATGTTGTTGCAGTAATTATGTGCTCTATTTTGCCTTTAAGTGCTTGATTAGCCTATTTTCATTTCTTATTCATTATTATGTATACGCAAATTGGTGCACAGAAATCTGTACTGCATGAGGATGTACTGCATGAGGATGAGTTACAATATTCATGATAAATGATGTAGAGTATTTAGGAATGTAAGTTTGTACTGTATGTATTCTTAGTGGCGGTGCTTTAATTTGCAGGCTGAGCTTTAGGTGTTAAATGGGTCATATAATGCAATTTACATTTTTTCTGTAAATTGTAGTGTAGACTGTAGGACTGTACTGTGCTAGACTGTACTTTGTCGTGGTCAAGACATATAGAAGAAGTGGTGAAAAAGATGGGGAGAAATATATTTGTAGTTAAAAGGTGTTATTCGTTTTTAAATCCATATTTAACTAAACATGTTTTGCAGACCCTAGTGTTATCACACTTAGATTATTGCTCTGTGGTTTGGTCAGGAACTACAAAGAAGAATTTAGGGAAACTACAAAGGGTTCAGAATAGAGCTGCTCGTTTAGCCCTTTGTTGTACAATAAGGGCTAATGTTAACAAAATGCACGGCAAACTCTTCTGGTTAACGGTTGATGGGAGGTTAAAAGCATCCCTTCTTGGCTTTATAAATAAAATTAATGTATGGAAGACTCCTGACTGTCTGTATAGGCAACTTACTCTGAGTTCTAATGTACATACCTATCCCACGAGGCATGCCGTCATTGGTAAATATATTATTCCAAAATCCAGAACAAACTCAAAACAACGAACAGTGTTACAACGTATAGAGCTATGGTTGAATGGAACTCTCTTCCCGGTCATATTGTTAAAACTCAAAATAATATTGGTTTTAAAAAACAAATAAAGGAATTTTTTATGTTAGCTTATATTAGTAGATAGAGTATATTGTATGTGTTTGTGTGTATGTATATGTGTATGTGTAAGTGTATATGTACATATATGTGTGTATGTATGTATATATGTATTTTATGAGAATTTGTTGTTTCAGTGGATGATTGAGCATTGGTTGTGTATGTTGGTAATATGTTCATTTGTGTATTGATTATGTAGTGTGTTTTTTATTCGTGTTATATGTTGTGTGTGGACCCCAGGAAGAGTAGCGGATGCATTTTGTTGCATCAGCTAATGGGGATCCTAATAAATAAATAAAAGTGTTACAAGCTCTTGGTGCATAAAGAAGATCTTTAAAGTTGGAAAGACTAAAGTCTCAAATCCAAAGAGATATTCTTTATAAAATCAAACACCCCCCTAAAACAGCTCGTTCTAACACACCCCCACATCTCTACATCACTATAATATTTGGGGAATTTTTGCATAATGCCGCCCAGATGTTCACGCAAAGAAAGAAGTTGTACCTTTTATTCTTGTTGTAGTATTGTTGTTGCTGCCCCCGCCATGTCATATAGACACTGTGTGTTTCACTGTGAAAGTAAATACAAAAATACTTTGTTTGGCCTTCCTAAAGAGAACAATTTTCGCTTTGTCATGCCTGGAGCTGATCCATGCTGGTCGCTGAGGAAATACATCAACTTTTCACAGTGGATTGCCGGATCGGCTTTCACTGTGGACGACGCGGACTCCAGCTCAGGGTTTTCTTGAGGTATTCGACCAATCACAACATACTGGAAAGCTTGCCAATCAGAGCACAGAGCTTTTCAGACCGATGAGCCTTGTAAAAATGTACGCGTTTCAGAAGGCAGGGCATGGATGAGAAACAATAATGTACAGTTTGTGGAAAATAATGTGTTTTTTTTACCTTAAACCACATAAACATATTTAATTACACCAAATACAGCAAATAATGTTATTTTTAGCAGCATCCTATGACCCCAATGCAAAATTTGACTTTTAAAACACTCTTATTGCTTAAAGATCCAAAAGACCAAACAGAACTGCAAAGATAATTATTTTTTTTTATTTATTATTATTATTTATTTTTTTAATATCCGTTTTTTCCCCCAATTTGCCATTGATTGGCCACACAGATGATTGTGGTTGACAGAAACAAATGCCATTTGTTGAGTCAGTGTTGTAGTACCTGGCTGGCTAACAGGGGCGTAGCACCAAATTCTGGGCCCTGTATACTCTCAATGTCAGTGGGCCCCCTACACATGCCATTGTATGATGCGGGTTAGCAAAATGAAAATTCAATTTTGAATGAAATTTTTTTTTTAATTATTTGAATATAAACAAGTATAAAGTGTTTAAATCTATAATCAAATCAGATTATAGTAATGACTGGTTCGTTCATTCACCACCTGAATTGATGCATTTGGCCTACTTGTGCTCAAATACCTTTAAACCTTAGGCTACATCGGGTTCGTTTGTGTACTAACATTTTGATCCATGATACTGATGCAAGTTTTAAATTAAAAACATTTATTTTTGAACAGGAGAACACGAGACAACTGTACCCTCAGAAACCAATCAAATAAGCTAAGCCTGCCATAATGAAAAAAAAAAGTCAACTATAAAGGAATAACCTTTCAGTTTTGTAAATTCCCATTAATGCCCTTATATTCCTGTTAACTCCCATGGAAATTTTCCAACATTGAAAATTCCCAGAATTTTGCAACCCTATTCATTGGCTTTGATAACATCATGAATTTATTGAGCATTGACTATAGCTTTTAAGCACAGCACGGTTTGTTTCTGAAACTGGTTAATGTTGGCAACCTGACCTTAGGCCTGGCCCATAATTTACTTACAGCGACAAGCAGCCTGGTTGACAAACTAAGCTAAAGATTTAACATTAGCATACATACATTAGCAGCAGCTGTCTGGAGTTGACTACGTTAACTTTAATTGGATGTAGGTGCATAACAAGCAAACTCAGTTCACCTTTTGTAAAGAAAGCAGTCATCAGCTGCTTCCCCTCATTCTGCTTCCTTTCTGTTTCCTTCCTGTCTTTTTTTTTTTTTTTGAAAGCCCGATTTGGGCTTTTTTTGCGCAGCATGATCAGGCTCCCAGGCTCTAGACCGCTCAAGACTCACTGCGTTACTTGTTTGCCGCCGGCTGCCGTCTATGGGCGGACTAAACCATTTTTTGGGGGGGGGGGGGGGGGGTCCAGAGTGTCTGGCACTAAGTTCATTCTCTCAGTTGGTGTTATCAATATATTTTGAAATGAATAATGACATCAATTGGAGGGCCCAATTAATTCGAATTAGGCTACAAAAAAAAAAAAAATGCACAAAAAAAAAAAGAAATAATGGGATTTTAAAGGGCCCTCTCCCAAGACGGGGCCCTGGGTAGTCAGGTCCACTTTTCCCCCCACTACCACGCCCATGCTGGCTAATAAACATTTTTCATGTATATCAACATTCAAATGGCCTATATTTTCAGTAAGAAATTCTTCAGCAAGGATGCATTAAATTTATGTATGTGTGTTACAAAACATTTTAATTTCACCTGTTTTCAATTTTGATGATGAGATGTTTCTTGAATCAGCATATTACAATGATTTCTGAAGGACCGTGTGACACTGAAGGCTGGAGTAATGATGCTGAAAATTCAGCTTTACATCACAGAGAAATTATAATAATAATAATAATAAATAGAATAAAGTACATAGAGTTATTCTAAATTGTAATAATATTTCACAATGTCACCTTTGAACAATAGTGTACATGCGTTGGATTGGAAATTATTGATCGATTTGTATGAAAAAACAATGTTTTAGCTTTAACAAACAAAAAAGGAAAGAAAAAAAAGAGTTGAAAGATAAAATTGTATTCAAGTGGGTAGAATGAGACATTTCTATAAAAAAAAACAAGCTGTGACAGTTGCTCTGTTACCCTTAGGACACAAGCCAATTTATAGGTAGTTGACTACCTACTGTATGTCTGCCACCACTGATCTACTGTCTCACCAAACCCTGTGAGCTTACTTAATAGGGACCTTTGAGCTTCTCAGTGAGTCGACAACTGCTGTCTTGAGTAATGAGTTAAAAAATGCTCTGAATCCATTAATGTTTTAATGGCAAAGTATGCATTTCAAAAGAAGGGTGATGAAATTAAGATTCACTCACTCACTTAGGTATTCAATTAATTAAAACATTTTTGGAAAATAAAAATCCATCAAGTTCCCTTGCATGCATGTCAAACGTGCCCCTTCTAATTGGTCTTTTAAGAAGATGTAGGCAAATCCTTGAATGGTCAGAACTAACACTTAAGTTCTCATGATTTTGTAATGATGTGAACAAATTATATAAACCCAGTTTTGAGAGAAGTCATTATTATTTGGTGTTTCTACTAGAGCCTCCCACAAGCATCACATTGACCCATCTCTTGAGTCATTATCAAAATCACTTTAGCTTAGCTTGTTTGATAAACCCCAGTGACTGGCACTAATGAACACAGAACATCGGAGATGAATCAAAGATGGAAAAAGCTGGTTTTATGGGATGTAGAAGATGCTGCCTGGACGTTAGCCGCAGATTTGTAGATGGAATAGCTCATTTGAATCTCTAAATGATGGAAGGATAGGGAGGGTTACATTAGTCAGGTTTAGTGCTTTTGTCATGGTCTATTGTGCATATCTGACTTGAAGCCATAATGTTATTAGATGTGCTGGAAACATGACTAGGCACTAGGGGTGGAATGGTTAACCGAAAAACAAAACAAAAAAAACGTTCGGTTCTCCAAACACGTTTTGGAACGCGCTGGAACCGTGGTTCAACTTTAATCTGACAAAGCATCTGTAATATGGTTTGCTATAAATAACAAGTAAAACAAACAGGGTTCAGCATATATGTGCTTCTGTTGATGGATGCATATTCTGGCTTCCCAGACATTACAACAACAGCAGTGAAAAAAAATAAAAATAACGTGGACAGACCATTCACTCTTGTTAAATGTGAATGCCTTATGCTGGAATATGAGCAGTCATTTATTAAATCATCACCCGGGTGGTGATAGCGTGCGCACACAGGGCAAACCTATGCCTCAGAATGTGCACAAATATAAAGCTCTCTCTAAAGTATTGTGTTTAAATGGACAAATTCACACACAAATTATGTCAAAATGCCCGTCTGTGTAAGTATCCCACAGCAGACATGGCCAACTGAACGTAGACCTACTGTTTCAATGCACTGGATCAGTGCATTCTCTTAAAGTGACAGTCTCTGTATGAATCGAAAAACAACAACAAAGAAATCACTCACTGCTCTTGACTGAAAAGCTTCTGTAACTTTAATAAAGAATAATATTTAATTTAATATGCAATGTTGTTTTACATTTGAATACTTTATTCAATTTACCTAATTTACCTGTATCTAAAATCTAATGCTAGACCAACATAAAAAAGAAACTCACTGTTTATTTTATTTGCATCTTTACTCTATTGAATTTATTTGTGTTGTTGCTTGTAGTTTGATAGAATATTCTTATTTTATTTATATCTATCTGCTCACACACAAATTGGGGCTGCCTGACCATATTAAACATCATGATTTCAAATCAGGATGATGACAGATATGATTATGTCAGCAAAACAAGCTGCTGTACAGGTCCGTTAGATAGAGGAGATGGAAAAACTGCTTGTGGGAGTGTTGCAATAATCTTCTGAATAATGTTTCCAAAGCATACCACAAATGTAAGGACAACATCCCTGGGCGTGTACTGAAAGACTGTGCAGCAGAACTCACTGATGTCTTCACAGACATTTTCAACATCTCACTGAGTCAGGCTGTTGTTCCTACATTCTTCAAAACTACAACCATCATTCCAGTTCCGAAGAAGCCATCTCCATCCTGCTTCAATGACTACCGTCCTGTTGCACTACCCCCATCCTCATGAAGTGCTTTGAACGGCTAGTCATGCACCACATCAAGTCTGCCCCCCCCCCCCCTCCCTGGACCCCTTCCAGTTTGCATATCGGTCCAACCAGTCGACCGATGATGCCATCGCCACTACCCTCCACTCAGCACTCACACATCTGGACAAAAAGGACTCATATGTCAGAATGCTGTTGGTGTCTCTCTCCCCTCCCTCCAGGACATTTATGGAACTCGTCTCACCCGCAAAGCCCTCTGCATCACAGGTGATCCCACTCACCCATCACACAGCTTCTTCAGTCTGCTGCCATCAGGGAGGAGACTGCGGAGTCTCCAGGCCAGGACCAGCAGACTGAAGGACAGATTCATCCACCAGGCTGTCAGGAAGCTGAACTCCCTCCCGAACTTGCCCCCCCTCCCCTCTTCTGCGCCAGCCACCACTGAACTATGAACCCCCCCCCCCACACACACACACAGACACACACACACACACACTAATTGTATGATGGCATGCACTAGTCACTTTGTGCAGCATTGGTCTGCTCACTACCTCATTCAGCATGGAACTGACGTCATTCCACTACCTCATCAGTCAGTTAAATAAAATAACTGCTCTTGAGCCCTTTGTCACTTGTCACTTTAATCAGACTTAATAAGGGATTTTTAATAAGGGATTTTTTTGCACTAAAAATCTTTTATCTGCACTGTTGTTCACTTCATTGATTTGCACTATATCTATCATTTGCCTTGCGCTGCTTTATTTAACTTTATTTTTAATTTTATTATATGCCTTTTTTTTTTTTTTTTTTTTTTACATTCCCTTATTGTATAGTTGTATCTACATTTTATATTTGATCTAGATTTTTAGGCTTTAATGTTAATTTTATCTGTATGCACCGGGGTCTGAGAGTAACGCAATTTCGATTCTCTGTATGTATTTATGTACTGTACATGTGGAAATAGACAATAAAGCAGACTTGACTTGACATGCTAGATAACCTTTTTTGAACTGCTGAAACTTTAATGATGAACTGCTGCATGAGATCACGTGAGGCGCTCCCCCCGGCATGATAACCTTAATAAAACCTTGTGTGTGATGTGCCAAGATTTTCAGATCTTGTTGTGTGTGTGTTTAATTTGAGGGACGAAAATCTGCGAAGATTCTTTTTATGTGTGTGCTGCAACCAGATTTCATAATCGGTTAGGATTTTAAAACTCCTGTATTCTGAACCCGGCTTAAAGAATAATCTTAAGAATAAAGATAATAAAATTCTTAAGAAGATTTTTTGGGAATAAAAAATATTCTTAAATTAGCAAATAAGGAACATGGCAGTTAACGTTTCTCTCTCTCTCTATCTCTCTACCTCTGTGTGTGTGTGTGTGTGTGTGTTTATGCTGTGATCACAGAGCATGGAGAAATGTTAATACGAGTTATCTTCTTGTACCTACAGCAAAATGTATAAAAAGGCATTTGCAAGTTGGACTGAGTCTTTGATTGATTGGATACAGGACTCCTGTGTTATCCAGGTATTCTTTACTTTCAGTAACATTTATATGCTGTAGTTATCACTACTGTGTACGTCATTAGTCATATAGCTCTCTGACTTCAGGTCTCGGCAGATTTTTCACACCTGCTGATGCCTGCCTTACGTTTACCAGGACATATGATTTATTACTTAATGAAAATTTCATTTTGTTTTTCGTCCCTGCACCATCAATATTGCAGCAGCCTGTACACAAAAGCCATATAACGTTCAAACATTTGTTTATGTGGTGACATGGCAGCTTTAGACAAACTTTATATTTTCAGTCAAGTGGGAAAGTCGTGTCAGCCATTGCGAGGAACAAACTGATAGTTTGCAGTGATGTACTTGCAGATATCTTTGGGCTCCAAAACTGCTCTCTGCGTTGAAATGGTTGCTGTAGATTTTTAAATATAACAGGCTTGTAGTAATTCTGATATACCACACAGCTATCTATCTATCTATCTATCTATCTATCTATCTATCTATCTATCGACTTGTCTTTGACAGATTTAAAAGTATAATAATAATAATAATAATAATAATAATAGTAATAATAATAATAATAAAAATATGTACAACTGAGTCTGTTAGCTAATTTCAACTAAAAGGGAGAGGATGGATATTAAAAGCTGTGCTTTTCCACCATTGAGAAGTGAAGTGTTTCATTAGCATTCTTCTATATGCTATATCCAACATATTTACAAGGTTTCTTGATCAAAGCACCTCAACACACTCACACAAAATGAATGGATGAATTCATGAATGAATTGATTAATTAATTAACAAATGTGGAAATTTTCACTGATGCAGTGGCATCAGTTTCCTCACAGAGAAAGTGGTTGACCCAACAGGGCTGTGACAATTAAAGTAACCATGATAGCTTCAACCTGCTAGTTAACTCTGCGGTTGCTATGTGTGTGAAGCCTGAAGTAGCTATTCCACAAGGCTTGCTAATAATTTCATCATCATCTTGACTACCTAACAACTGCTGATTGATGGTATGTGGCACATGCAGACTCTTCATATGCTGCGTAGGAGGTTCAACCGTTGTGTGTCGACAAAGCAAAGTCAAACTACCTCACAGTGCCAATCAGTATTACCTGGCAGCTCTTGGGAAGACAGAGAAGATAAAGCACACCTGGATTAGCTGCCACAGCAGTTAGAGTTGCAGCTGCATTGATGGAAACTCCAAGCTGCTGCTGTGAATTTCATCTCTGAGAGCTGATGTACATCAACATTAATTTAAAATGTAAACACCCATCTTTTGTTTTTGCACATTCAGCTGCATGATACACATTTTGAAAAACACGTACAGTATATGTTAATCAAAACAATGATGGTGCTTTTTCTACCATGTTCTGAAAAGCATTATTAGCTAATTGATGAAATTCAGTTAAAATCTCATGTAGCATGCCTTTTAAAAAGTGAAAACCTGCAGTCTGTCTAAAAGTATTTTTCTTCTTTAATTTTTATTCATTTTTTTTTTTTAATACTTATATATTTCAAGGTTATTATTTAGTAGTTTGAATAAAGATTAAAATTTTGAATGTTTTAAGCGTTTGCAGTTTGAAATATTTTAAAGAGAGATTTTAATATACGTAGGTCCTGCTAGATTGTTGTTTATGTGTTCTTAGCAGTTGCTAGGCAATTGTTAAGGTATTTTGGCAGGTTACTAGGGCTTTATAGTTTTTATGGTTATTATTATTATTATTTTTTTTTTTTGAAAGTTAGTGTGATCTGGCTTGTTGCTAGGGTATTCTGGCAGTTGTTTGTTGTTAGGCAGTTACTAGGTTATCCTTGTTTGAGTCTTTGAAGATATGCATGCCTCCTTGTACATAGCCCATCTCTGAGGACTACCCACATATGTATTGTTTGGAGTGTTTGGGGGACGGGGACACTGCACTAACATTCGAGGGAGGGTGGGAGCACAGTGATGTGTTTCCCATCTTCCCTCTCTAGGCTCACTTTCTTTTAAGAGGAGCAAGCCTCTGCATTCAATGCAAAATAACAGTTAAAGGCAGTTCATCATTGAATTCAGTAATGTCATCTCTGTTCAGTTTAAATAGTGTCTGTGCATTTATTTGCAATCAAGTCAACGATATCGCTGTAGATGAAGTGACCCCAACTAAGCAAGCCAGAGGCGACAGCAGCAAGGAACCAAAACTCCATCGGTGACAGAATGGAGAAAAAAAACCTTGGGAGAAACCAGGCTCAGTTGGGGGGCCAGTTCTCCTCTGACCAGATGAAACCAGTAGTTCAATTCCAGGCTGCAGCAAAGTCAGATTGTGCAGAAGAATCATCTGTTTCCTGTGGTCTTGTCCTGGTGGTCATCTGAGACAAGGGTATTTACAGGGGATCTGTATCTGGGGCTTTAGTTGTCCTGGTCTTTGCTGTCTTTCAGGGATGTAGAGGTCCTTTCTAGGTGCTGATCCACCATCTGGTCTGGATACGTACTGGATCCGGGTGACTGCAGTGACCCTCTGATCTGGATACAGACTGGATCTGGTGGCTACGGTGACCTCGGAATAAGAGAGAAACTGACTAATATTAGCATAGATGCGATTCTTCTAATGATGTAGCAAGTACATCGGGGGGTATGGGAAGTGTTCCCGGTTCCGGTTTACCTAATTAATGCAGCCTAAAAATCCTTTAACGGATTTGGATATTAAAAGCATATTAGTATGTTATGTGGAAGCCAGGTTAAAGAGATGGGCTTTAATCTAGATTTAAACTGCAAGAGTGCGTCTGCCTCACGAACAATTTTAGGTATGTTATTCCAGAGTTTAGGCGCCAAATAGGAAAAGGATCTGCCACCCGCAGTTGATTTTGATATTCTAGGTATTATCAAATTGCCTAAATTTTGAGAACGTAGCGGACGTAGAGGATTATAATGTAGCAGGAGCTCATTCAAATACCGAGGTGCTAAACCATTCAGGGCTTTATAAGAAATAAGCAATATTTTAAAATCTATACAATGTTTGATAGGGAGCCAGTGCAGTGTTGACAGGACCGGGCTAATATGGCCATACTTCCGGGTTCTAGTAAGAACTCTTGCTGCTGCATTTTGGACTTGCTGTAGTTTGTTTACTAAGCGTCCAGAACAACCACCCAATAAAGCATTACAATAATCTAACCTTGAGGTCATAAATGCATGGATTAACATTCCTGCATTTGACATTGAGAGCATAGGCCATAATTTAGAAATATTTTTGAGATGGAAAAATGCAGTTTTACAAATGCTAGAAACGTGGCTTTCTAAGGAAAGATTGCGATCAAATAGCACACCGAGGTTCCTAACTGATGACGAAGAATTGACAGAGCAGCCATCAAGTCTTAGACAGTGTTCTTGTCATGATGTCTAGTCTCTGTTTGTCCTTGGGTGTCCACTAGTGGGTTCACTTCCCCTTAGGCACTTCACCGTAGGCACTACAATTCCCACTAGCCTTGTCCCTTCATCACAGTAATTGCACTCCTGCTAATTGCACCAGGTGTCTTCACTTATTAGTCATTAGCCTCCCTATATTTCCCCGTCTTTTCCTGTTTGTCTTCATGGAGTCCTTACCTTCCGTTTTATGTCGTACCCAGTCTTCTCGTCTCCCGAGTTCCTCGCTTTCCGAGTTCCGCTTCCTGTTCCCTTCCTGTGCCTTCTTTGTTTGTTTGTTTGGACTGTTTTCTGGTTTTGACCCTGGCTTGTTTTGGATTACGTTTTGGATTACCCTAATAAATACATACCTGCACTTGGATCTCTCTCTCCCTGTGTTTCACTGGGTCGCTGTTACATCCAGCGATTGTCTGTATTTCTCCTGTTCTGTATTTCCGTGTCTTATTGTTATCTTAGGTCAGTTCCTGTGCTTAATTGATGGGGTGTGTCGGCGCGCGAGGCGTGTCCCAGCTGATGGCATAAAGAGGGCTTGGTTGTGGCGCGTCGAATAAGGAGAGAGCGGGAGAGAGCGGCTTTGTTTTGTGTTTGAATTGTTGCTTTAATTTGATCTTTGGTTATGTAAACTTTTGAGTTAACAAATAAATCCTTAGACATTTGTTTGCCGAACTTTCTCCTCACTCTTTTGTTACTATTTGAGAGCCAGTTGTAACAGTCGCGATCGTCACAGAAGGACTCCATCACACAAGATCCAGCGGTATGTTTCTCAATGTTTCCTCCCCAGTCACCGAGCGGGAGAGAAAGAAGTGTTTTGAGGGAACCTGCCTGGTCGTGTTTCGTGGGACCAGGGGAGGTTGCAGAGGAGTGAGTGGTCGAGAGGAGGTTCGGCATCGCTCTCCACCATGGCCCCCCTTCGACCTGGGGCTCCTGTAGGATGGATCGGAGCCGCCGTCTAACCATGGCGGACGGAGAGGGGAGAGGAAGCGCACGTCTGCCGAGCCAGCGCCACTGCACAAGATGGCCGCCAGCCCAGCGCCGCTGCGCAGAATGGCTGCCGGCCCAGCGCCGCTGCCCAGGATGACCATCAGACCAGCGCCACTGCCCATGATGGCCGCAAGTCCAGTGCCACTGCACAAGATGGCCGCTAGCCCAGCGCCACGATGCAAGATGGCCGCCAGACCAGCGCCACGATGCAAGATGGCCGCCAGCCCAGCGCCGCTGCCCAAGATGGCTGCCGCCGAGCCTGTTCATGTCACGTCAGTCGAGCCTGTGTCTTCGGACAAGATGGCCACTGAAACATTCTTGGATTATTTCTCTATGCTGTCCAAAATCCTAGAGATTCCCAAGAGTGTTCACGTCACGTCTGCTGAGCCAGCGCCACAGTACAAGACGGCCGCCAGCCCAGCGCCACTGCACAAGGTGGCCGCCAGCCCAGAGCCCCTGCAGAAGATGGCAACCACAGTGGGCTTTCCAGAGTCGAGTCAGGTCCCTGTTGACTTTCCAGAGTCGAGTCAGGTCCCCGTTGACTTTCCAGAGTTGAGTCAGGTTCCTGTTGACCTTCCAGAGTCGAGTCAGGTTCCCGTTGACCCTCCAGAGTCGAGTCAGGTACCCGTTGACCCTCCAGAGTCGAGTCAGGTTTCTGTTGACCCTCCAGAGTCGAGTCAGGTTCCCGTTGACCCTCCAGAGTCGAGTCAAGTTCCCGTTGACCCTCCTGAGTCGAGTCAGGTTCCCGTTGACCCTCCAGAGTCGAGTCAGGTTCCCGTTGATCCTCCAGAGTCGAGTCAGATGCTCGTGGACCCTCCAGAGTCAGGGTTAGTCACCGTTGACCCTCCAGAGTCAGGGCTAGTCACAGTTGACCTTCCAGAGTCAGGGCTAGTCACCGTTGACCTTCCAGAGTCAGGACTAGTCACCGTTGACCTTCCAGAGTCAGGGCTAGTCACCGTTGACCTTCCAGAGTCAGGGCTAGTCACCGTTGACCTTCCAGCATCAGGGCTAGTCACCGTTGACCTTCCAGAGTCAGGGCTAATCACCATTGACCCTCCAGAGTCAGGACTAGTCACCGTTGATTTTGCCACTGGGCTGGTCAAAACTATTTTGCATCCTTACCCTAACTATCTTCCTAAAGTTCCATTCTCGAACATACAGTCGTCCTTGGAGCATTCAGTCCTCTGTCATTCAAAACACCGGAGCAAGACAGACTACACTTACTGTGTCCAGTCCGTGCTTTTCAGATTTATATCTACCGCACCAGTCAGTGTCTTATGTACTGTATGAACAGCTTTTCAAATGAAATGAGGGCCACAACCAGGGGGCATCTGCCACTAGTCAAACAACATCACATTGGGTGAGGGATGCTATTGCCCTAGCCTATGAGGCACACAGTCAAGCTTTGCCTCTAGGAGTTAGGGGCCATTCAACCAGGGATTTTGAAACTTCTAAGGCTTTAGCAAGAGGTGTCCCTTTGCACCAAGTGCATGATGCAGCAGGGCGGTCCTCCCCAAACGTGTTCATCAGATTATATTGTTTCCTATCCATGCTTTTCCAGGTTTGCATGTCCTTCAGTCAACATACCAAAGTAAAGCCTGAGACCTCTTCAATTTTTGTGTGCATACAGTACACAACCTTGAGGGGTCCAGACACGTTTTAGTTTGAAGGCGTTGGTTTTCTCATTACCATTATCACTGAGTGTAGCTTTTGATAGGGAATGTATGGGGTTTCTTGACTCAAACCCTGTTCCTTTAAAAAGTGGGAACAAGATGCTGTACCTCATTGCCGCACTGTATCTAGATGTCTCTTTAGACAAAGGTATAACCTGAAGTTGCATCTGTTTCATGTCTATTTATAACCCCTCATGTGCATGTATTTCAATGATGTCACAAGGTTGTATAACCAAAATTCTTTACGTTTCATGCTTCACAACCGGTCGAACTAATACAATGTAAAATACACATACTGATAAAATTTACTTTGAATTCCCTGCCAAATGAATAAAAGTAAAAGTATACTTGCTGTGCAACGCATGCTGAGAGAACAGCAGGTTTGAAGAAGGATGCTCTTGAGATGACCACTGTCTTCCAACCTGTCAATGAGAACATCTGCATATGGCGAATAGTTCGAGTCAACAGGAAGCCACAGATGGATGTTCTCCTGTGGTGCAGAAAAGCTGCTGAACGAGTTAGATATGCATATATATTTAACAACTAAGTCTCCTGCATCATGTCTATCTGATTATCATGTGTTTTTTATGGAACATGATACATTTCTATTCATTTTTGCAGCTATGATATTTAACTGTTCATTATCTTATTTTAATCGTATACTCAGTAACTCCATGCTGAAGTGCTGAATACAAAATTAACAAGACAGACTGTTCATTAGGAGTGCTGCTGCTCATTATACTAGTTGCATTTCTTGAGCATGTGTTAAATCTCCCAGAATAAATGACAAAATTGCCATTGCATAAGGATGGACAGGCTGAGACAGCAGGGCACTCCTTGTAGTTCCGCTGTGTGGGGACACTCTCCGACACAATCTGCAAGATGTTTGGAGCCCCTAATTGCAGTTGAAGAATGCAGTAGTACGGGGGAAGCTGTTAAGAGGGGTCACTTGATAGCCAGGCTCACAAAGCCAGACTTTTCAGTAGATCGACACAAAATATGGTCCAGTTTTCAGGTTATTATGTCCAAGAGCTCTCCATTTATGCATACAGGAACTGGCATCTGAAGTGACCATTTACAGCCAGTCTTGAATCTCGAAGACTTAATTCTATGAACTGACTTCCAAAATGTCAACTGGAGATTTCAGCCAGCTCTCGCTATTTTTGTGCGTCATACTTTGTGCATTTTTTGGCATGCTGTCTGAGGCTCTGATTCTTGCATATTGCCAATTCACAGATCAGATGTAATTTTCAGCTCTATTTCCTTATGGAATTGTATAAAGGAGTGTGGATATAGTGGAAAGTTTTTGTTGTTGTTGTTGGTTTTGTTGGTCCAAATCAGGGGGGAAATGGTGAAGACAGTAAATAAATAAATAAATAAATGAATGAATAAAAATAAACAGTAGCAAAAATATTGCCAATAAAAATTATCAATATTTACAAATTAAACCGGTATTGAAACACTCTCATGGTTTAACTTCCAGCTTTCAAACACTGTATTAGTTACAGATTTTTTTTTTTATTATTATTTTTTGCTCTTTCAGTTTTTCTGATTGCAAAAGACACTGTAATGTGCATCCTTATTGAAAGTTTTGAGTCTTTGCGGAGATACAGCCTCAGACATAGTTTGGCATTGTTCCAGCAAATTTGTTGATGCATTAAACAAAAACCATTTCTTATATAGACATAAAATCCATTAATTTTTGTCAGCATGATCTGAAGTTGATCAAATTTGTTGAAATTTGACAAACGGTCTAGGAGGATATTGCAAAAGTTTGAAAAGTTTGAAAAATTTTCAATATAGGTCAAAATAGCAGACAGGAAGTTCTGCTGACTATGTCCTTGGCATGACCCAAAGAATATATTGGACCAGTTTCATTACAATATGCTAATATACTCAAAAGTTATTACCATTTTTGAAAATTTCATTATAACTTTTGACTATGTGGTCGCGCTGCTCCAAAACTTTTTGAGGACCATCAGAGCATGGGGCTGAAGACCCATACTGAGTTGGGACTGAGTGATGGAACAGATGGTCCTCGCAAGCAGTTCTTTGGACTGCCATAGACTTCCAGATTGGCAGCAGAAAGAGAAGATGAAGATGAAGAAAATAGAGCTGCAGGAAGCAATTAAGGGTCCAAGAACTACGGAAGAAAGCAAGGCAGCAAGTATCAGATCAATGGCAGCAATGAGTAATTGAAGCAATTTTGATGATTTTAGTCAAAATGGCTGAAAAATTATAAATACAACCAATATTTATATGATTTAAGGGGTTATTACTTTTGACCAAAAGATGGTTATCACACTGATGTGAGTGTTCTGTGTGAGGTCACAGTGGCACAAAGAAAGTTTGGTGTCAGTATGTCAAAGGTTTGCAGAGATACAACCTCAAAATAATTTAGGCATCATGCCTCAAATTTGTTGTGGCTATACAAAAATGGTTTTGTCTATCAACATGAAATCTATAACTTTTTGTCAGAACAGTTTTATAAAAATTTAAAGAAACGTTCTAGGAGTTTGAAAAGTACTGTAGGTTTTTAACTTGAATCAAAATGATGGACAGGATGTCTGGCTGACCATGGCATTGGTATCTATGTTCTCGGCATGACCCAAGGAATATTTTGAGACTTTCAAATTTTTTGACTTCTAGAGCAGAATAATAATAATAATAATAATAATAAGAAGAAGAATGCCAATGATTACTATAAGTGCCACACACCTTCAGTGCTTAGCCCCTAATAAGAATGCCAACAGATGCGATAGGTGCCATCGCACCTTCTGTGCTTGGCCCCTAATCATACACGGTACCCAATGGGATTTTAGAAACCCAATAATATTCCACTTGATAAATATGAATATTATTTATTATTTATTTATTTTCTTGTAGCCTCCTAATATAATTATTTGATGGTAGATTGACAGACAATATCACATGTTGTAATGCACAAACTGATAAGCTCAAGACTTTACGTAATGAACATCAATGAACATCTCTAGATACAACCTCAGCCATTTGTAGTTAGATGCACTTCCCACAGAAAGCCGAACTGACTTCTTGTGCGCCTACAAACCTTCTACGTGTTAATTTTTGTTGCTACACACTTTTATTTCTGCTGTGTCAAGTGGCTGGCTTGCTTCAGTGTTTCCGATGCTGTGCTCGCCAGTGATCAATATTTTCAGTGTGTGCCATAACAGGGCTCATCTCACACATAATAAGGCCGCACAATAGTCCTCGCAGGCCTGGGGAAAGTGCACTGCATTCAGGTTCCCTGCTGTACACCGCTGGAATTCTCTTCAACACAGCATGTCAGATCCTCACACAGACAGGGCTGTTCTGGAAACAGTCATGCCACAAGTTTTACTGATAAAAGGCCATTTGGAATGTCAGACCGTTAGAGACCCCAGAAGTAAGTCGTTCTTCATCACTATTTGTTGAAAACTGAAATAATTTATATATACTGGGTTCTGAAAGGGTCTATCTATCTATCTAATACTGTACATCAAGTCTTCAATTTAGGTAAAAACTTTCTGAGTTAAATTAATTTCAGTGTTAATATCTTGCTATCTGTTAAAATAACATTTGTGCTTTGATTCAAAGAATAATGATAGTCCAGATTATTATTTTTGTTTTATTTATTTTTTATTAAAATAAATAATAAAATACAGTTTTATTACTGTACAATACTAGTCATATTTACAGTCATACATGTACAGTTATAGTCATATATATTGTCAAATGTATAATAATAATAATAATAATAATAATAATAATAATTATTATTATTATTATTATTATTATTATTAACCCAATGCAAAGACTTCAGACATTTTAATGTCCGCATACTTTTGCTCTTAGGAGTTTTTTCTTGTTTTTGACACATTTTTAAGTATAAAGCAGGTTCAGGTTGCAGTCATGTCATTATCTCAAAAGTGCCTCTTCTTCATTTCCTAAATAAAAAAAATGTAAAACTATATTCTGATCACTCTTGACAGGGTCGTTAACTCTCCAATTACTTCTTGACAGCTACTTGACTTGACGCAATGTGTCTTTACGGGCATGGCTTTGAAAATAAACACCCTCAAGGTTACTAAGTTAAAATTAAACATGCACACTTTTTTTATTCAAAATGCCAACCGACCTCAAGACCTGTAATTGGTCTGTTACACCTCAAAAGGCACACCATTATTACTGCCTTAGACAAGAGGACACAAAGTTGCAGAGAGTCAGTAGGAAAGTCAAAGAGATTTTTCACAATAATGTGTCCGCTTGGGAAGTGTTCAGAGGAATGCTGTGGTGAGAAATATCAAAGCACTCAGGTGCTTTTTATAGAGATGCTAATGTTACAGTGTTTGGGTGAGAGTATGAAAACATAAAAAGAAAGGTGTTGTGGTAAGAGTTGCTTCTAACATAAAAACAACATCGGCAACTGCTCGCAGACTCATAAGTTTTCTGTTTTAATCACGTAAGAACATGCACTGTGCACTGTAATTCGCTTTGGATAAAATTGTCTGCTAAATGCATAAGTGTAAATGTAAACATGAGACCCTTGTTGAAATTTTTAAGAGTAATTTGGAAAAATGTATTCAGTTATCCTTGCTATGGTTTGCAGGCTTTTGTCTAGATGATTGTAAAACTGCATTTTTCTGTCAAACACAACTTTAGTTTTCATGTCTTCTTTCTGAAGGAAGTGTACTAAGTTCAACCAATGCTGTGCCATGAGAATATCATTATAATACTTATGAAAAGACAATTAACTGCACTACGACTTCAACAGGAGCTGTGTATTTCTATCGCAATCAGTTACCATTAATATTACATCATGATAATAAGAGATCAGCTCAAAGTGTGTAGATAATAAATGTGACTCAAGATTCCCTTAACGAGTCTTTAATAACCAGTAATATCCATTAAAACCCTCTGCCATATTCCTGATTTTCACTGATCTCATTATATTATCATATAATTTATATTGATGTAGCCTGATGAATACAAAAAATTTATATAACTTTACTTTCTCACCTCTAGAAATGAGAATAAATCAAATAAAATAGATTGGGGTCATATCTTGTAATCTTGGGCGGATCTACAGGGGGGCAAGGGGGGGCAGGTGCCCCCCCACTCTAGAGCCTTGCCCCCCAAGCTGCCCCCCTAACTTTAATGATCCAAAAACTGTACTTACAAAAACAACCCACCACTATGTCCAATACATTTACCAAAAGTGAACAATTTACTTTTTAATTTTAAATGTATTATTCGCCCTTCTCCCCTGCCCCTCAAATACTTAGTTACCTCCCTGATTCAAACGTGCAGAGCGGCGTTCGCTCAGTCTGGCTCATACACACAGCGAGTCTGCTTCGGTGCGGTGGCCCTGCAACCAGAGACTGAGCTGCCCCGGTCAGATCCTCTGAAGGTGAAGTGAGTTTCCCCAGGTGTAGTTTAAATACACGTTTAACTTAAAGTTAAATTTGTAATGAATGTATTGTATGCTAAAGACGATTCAGCATCAGCAAAAACAGCGAGTCTATTACGTTAGGCAAAATCAGCGGTCAAATCGCTCCCTCGTGATTTGTAAGAGCACTCTTCTCTTTGATTAGCCTGATTTTGATTTTAGTAAAGACAAGAACAGCTTAATAAAAAATATAAAATATTGAGGGGCAGCGCTAGGGCTGGGCTAATGGGGCTTAAGCCCCGAAAGTTTTTAGTAAAGCCCCGAATATTTTGCTAACTTGTCTTTCTCACAGAGCAAAACAATTCATCAGAAAAACAAATGTGAATAAGATTACAGCGGCCGCGATTAACTAATCATGAACAGTGCATATTACATTTTTATTTATATTTTTCCCCTTGCATTAAAGGTACTTTTGACGTGCTTTTGCAACGTTGAGCATTGTAGCCAATCACAGACATGTCTGTTGATCACATCGGCCAATCAGAGGCGTTTAAATGAGTCGCTGTGCTGAAGATGTGTTTTGCGTGAGCTCACCGAGTTCACGTTCGCAAACCTGTCATTATTATTGGCAATAAACTTAAGATGCAGATAAGAGATTCACTTGATATTATTATTGATGCTGCTCTGATGCACTACATTACGCAACGCTCTGTTTGTTGTTATGAAGACTAAAAGTTCAGCGGTCTAGCTCATCAATGTCAAAATTATTAAATAAGTTAACAAATGCCTGGTAAAATGTAAGTAGATAATTTAATATTTGACTGTTTTACAATAGAAAAGTTCAACTTTTTTTATCTATTTATTAAATTTTGCCTTTTTCAATTGAAAATATGCTATAATTTCCTTGATTCATTTATGTAAATTAAAAATAAAATATTAATTGCAAATAGTTACAATTATTTCACTAATACAACAAGCCTTTCTTTTTCTTTATTCCCTTAAATCGCTTTAATAATTAATTAATTACTTTAAATAAAAATACCCAATTTTAGTTTGGGCTGTTACGTTACAACACACAATACAGTGCCAGTTAGGAGATCGATCATTTGATTAGCTAAGCCTAAGCAGTCCTATTAAATCCAATTCCTCTCAGATATCACAGCAATGAAACCAGGTTACAACTGGGGAAATACCAAATACAATAGAATTAAGTAGTCTAAACATAACTGGTGTGTGTGTTGTGAATTAAAAAACGTTGTAGTGTGTAAGGGCATGATTAAACAATAACTACTGTAGTTTAAAAGTGTTTTTGTGTTTTTTTTTTAAAGCAATTCATATATAGGGATTCCATGTACCCCTGCCACCCTGCCAAGACCTCTTGCCACCCCTTTGCCCCCCCATGCAAAATTTTCTAGATCCGCCACTGCTTGTAATGCGGTGGTAGTAAAAATAAAAAATGAATAAAACAAAACAGTTACTCTGTCCGAAAACACAAATAGAAAAATGATTTCTGAGTGTTTTTTATTCTGTTTAAATATAATGATATAAGTCAACAATCTTCACCTTCATGTTGATCCAACTATGACACTTAGTCAAAGCCTGAATCTAAATGCACCAATCAGCCTGAATACATAATCGATTTATCATCTGCTCATTAGTTCATGGGCATCAGGACGTTGAACCTCTTCACATTCATTCGGTCATTTTGATATATGCGTGGCTTGTGGCATATGAATTCAATTAACATAGTACTGTATATAGCCGCCATTTCTCTGTAAACAATTCATCAACATTACAGCTCCATAACAAATTTCAAACAAGATCAGCTTTGAAATAATCAATAGACCTATACCAAATATATATTATCTCACAATTCTATAGCCATGTATAGTGTTTGCTTAAGTAAGAATGACTTTTTCTCTTGATACTATTTGTGCTATGGACATGAATGATTCCTCAAATTACATAACACTCAGATTAAGATAGGTGTGCTTTTGATTTTCTAAACAGTGAGAGGTACAATGTACAGAGGCACATACAATATCCCAGTTACACTGAAGGAGGGAGTCAAGCTATATATAGAAACACACAATATCATAGTCTGTGGACTTTTTGACTTGGTTTACCAAAAAAAAAAAAAAAAAAAAAATTATATATATATATATATATATTTTCGAACTTGTAATTAAAGGTTATTGGAGTATGTTTGAATCCTATTTCAGTTTTTTTTTTCCCTTAAAAATGGTATATATATATATATATATATATATATATATATATATATATATATATATATATAAAGGCTTACTGTTAGTTTATATAAGTAATGCAGAAGTTAATGGTTACAAATTAAACCATTTTAAAGTGTTACCTATATATATATATATATATATGTATTAAGTAGTGGTAGTATCAGTGGATTGCTATCATAGTTTAAAAAAAAAAAAAAAAAAAAAATGTTGCCAAGAAATATTGTTTTATTCAGTACCGACATTATTAATTATTTATTTTTTATCTTTATTTTTTGACATCATATGTTTTTTTTTTTTTTGAGCTACATTGCTTGTTTTATTGCTCTTTTTTGTTTCAAAATTCGCAAAATCCACAGTGTTCTTTTTTGAAGTATACATATTTTATTAGGCACTCATATGTACACAGTGTTCAAAGCAGCTCAATGCACAGGGTGATGTCTTCATGTTGACCAAAGCAAATTTTACACACAAATTGGCTATAAAGGAGCCTGCTTCTTTCGGACCCTAGTGGGCTGTCTGTATAGGAAAGCATTTCCTCCTCAGGCAGTTTCTGAAATTACTATACGATGAACAAAATGACTAAAGCTATAAAGTGCTGTAGATTAGCAAGCTCAGCAGAGAAACTGAATAAGAGGTTATGATATGGGGGAAAAAAAGACTTCTGGGATATCGGGTCGGTCATGCAAGCTGAAGCACATTCTATGAGTATTACTTACTTAAATCCTCTCCAGTGATTTTCGCCCCTAAAATTCACCAAACAGTTGTGCCACTTTAGCATGTGGTATTTCAGTGTAACCCCTGTATCTTATTCATGAATTAAGTTGGTGCTAAATGTGCTACAGGAATGATATGCTGTTTTTAAAAGAAAACCAAGAACATCTCCTTTAATGCAAAAGAGGCTTAGGATAAAATGTGCTTATCCATTTTAAATTTGCTCTACAGACCAAATTTTGTCAATTAATATTGCACAATTACTGTAGGTAAATTAGATTTTATTTTAAAGATATGTTCTTTTGAACTTTCTGTTCATCAAAGAATCCTGAATAAGATGTATCCTGTTTTTCACAAATATATTAAGCAGCAGATCGGTTTTAGACATAGATAATAAGAAGAATGTTTCTTGAGCAGCAAATCAGCATATTAGAATGATTTCTGAGGGATCATGTAAAGCTGAAGACTGGAGTAAAGATGCTTGAAATTCAGCGTTGCTTCACAGGAATTTTTTTGCAAATAAAATTATATTGCAATATTATATATATAAATACACAAACACATAAATATATGTGTGTATTATATATATTTATGTGTTTGTGTATTTATGTATATATAATATTTGAGCTTTGTGACATGATGCATTATCCTGCTGGAATCTGAAGATAGGTACACTGTAGTCATAAAGGGATGGACATGGTCAGCAACAATACTAAGGTAGGCTGTAGCATTTAAACGATGCTCAATTAGTACTAAGGGGCCCAAGGTGTGTCAAGAAAATATCCCCAACACTGTTACACCAACAGACTGAACCGTTGAGACAAGGCAGCTTTCATGTTCTTTACACCAAATTCTGATCTTACCATCTGAATGTCGAAGCAGAAATCGAGACTCATCAGACCAAGCAAAGTTTTCCAATATTCTATTGTCCAATTTTGGTGAGCCTGTGCGAATTGTAGCCACTGTTTCCTGTTCTTAGCTGACCGGTGCGGCACCCGGTGTGGTCTTCTGCTGCTGTAGCCCATCTTCTGTAGCGACGTGTTGTGCATTCAGAGATGATATTCTGCACCTTGGTTGTAACGAGTGGTTATTTGAGTTACTGTTGCCATTCTATTATCTCCATCCAGTCTGCCCATTCTCCTCTGACCTCTGACATCAATAAGGCATGTTTGTCCACACAGCTGCCGTCCACTGGATATTTTCTCTTTTTTGGACCATTCTCTGTAAACCGTGTGTCAAAATCCCAGTAGATCAACAGTTTTTGAAATACTCAGACCAGTCCGTCTGAGCAGTTTGTGTTAACAAGCAATTGATCACTTAAGATCACTTATCATATGATGAGCGTAATTACTTCCATTATATGAAGTTTAATTTCAGTTCACTTTGCATAAAAACTAAAGTCATATGAATTTGGAGTTATAATAAGGTGAGTAAATGGTGACAGACTTTCAGTTCATAGCAAACTGTTATGTCTTGTCTTATCAGGTTCCTGTTTCCTTTTACTCTGTCTCGTTTCCCAGCTGTTAATCATCTTCTCTGACTACCTCGTTTGCACTCTGCCCACCTGTTCCCTCTTTCCCTCTGATTATTCCTCTATTTCTTCCTCTGCTTTTGTTGCCTCCTTGTCAGATTCTCTTTGAGCTTTTGTCGTAGGAAGCATACTACTACCCTGTCAGAGTCTGTGCGAGCCCAGTCCTGTCTTGTCCTGGTTGTGAACTGCATGTTAACCCTTCCTGCTCTGTTTATCGCTTTCTCCAATATATCTGTCCAGTTTGCTTGATGCAGAGAGAGTTCCATCCCTCACGGTCTACCCGTAATCCCAGTCCCCTCTGAGAGACCCGCGGCCAGTCGCCGCTATATCCGCAGCCCCAGACTGCTGCCAAAGAGACCTTTTTCAAGTTCGGCTGTTTTTTGTTTTGTTTTTTATCGTCCGCTCTGCGGGTTGCTCATTTGCCTTTTTGTCTCAGAAGATCTTTTGAGTTTTCATTAAAGTCTCTATTTTCTGTTGAACCGCATTTGGGTCCTCACTCGCCTCCCTAACAGCAAACAAACCCTTTAAAGTAAAAGTCTTATTGTACACAATTATTCACTGAACTCTAATCATGTAATTTACAGTAGAAAGTTATTTTCACCATACAATAAATCCCGACAGAAAAAAATCAAGTTGCATCTCTTTTCATTTTTTATTTTTTATTTTTTTATATATTTTCGAGTTTTGAATGCCCTGTCATGTTGACTTCTAGATTTTGTGTGAAAATTAACAAAAAGAGGGTGGTCATTTAGTCATCTATGCATCTCTGAATAAACATGATCCTTTTTCCCACAGTAGAATAGCTCTTGTTCAAAGATATGCACGAACAGGAAGCAATCCTGTAAGTAATTAACAGAAAAACTGTCATAATTTCCATTGTAATTATTGAAGACCTCATGATGAGTACTTGAAATGCATGGCTGACTTCAACAGCAATGTAAGAGGTGAAGCTCTCTGTGTGTATTTTATGCCCAACAAATCTCACCCCCTCAACAGGCGTTCCTGAACTAGTTTTTTAAATATATATATATAGATATATATATATTTTTAATCTAGTATCCATGAGCAGCTGTGCACTTAAGCAGAAGAGCAAGATAAAAAGTAGCTCATTTAAACTTTACTCAGAGTAAAAATTACTTAGTTACATTTTAACAGTGGCAGGGAGGCAAAAATGGGACAGGCCAAGGGTGTCAAACTCAGTTCCTGGAGGGCCACAGTCCTGCACAGTTTAGATTTGACCCTAATTAAACACACCTGATCCAGCTAATCTAATCATTTAGGTTTATTTGAAAACTACATGATATATGTGCTGGAGCAGGGTTAGAACTAAACTTTGCAGGGCTATGGCCCTCCAGGAACTGAGTTTGACACCCCTGGGACAGGTCTATTAATCTCAAACTAGTTGTTTTTAATTAAAGGAATCAGTTATTTAGAATAATAAAACATTTGGGCTATTACCAGGCAAATCAGTATCAACAAACTCATCTTTTAATGCAGAGGAAATGCAGAAGATTCATTGGAAGTGGCATTTAGATGTATTACACTGTTTAGTGCAGGACAAGAATGCATTTAACCTGCAGTTACAAATGCATGAATAATGTTTTTATATACAAGACAAAAAATGTTGAATACTCATTTGAAATGATAAGAAATTAATTATTTAAAAAAAATCAAAAGATACTTTAAATGTGAAATTAAAATGGCCAGTATGTGTCAGCAAGTCACTGTTAATAAGTGAGTCATTGCGACTGAACCGACTCATTTAAACGGTTGATTCATTCAGGAACGAAACATGTCACGTTGCTCAGAGACGCAAAACTGTGCTTTGGTGGCTGTTTTTGGAATTATTTTCTGTTGTAGAAATGGAGCTAAAAAAAGGAAATGTGGCGTTTAAACGCAAGTCTCTTAATTAACTTGTTTACTGAACTGTTATATATATATGTATGTATATATTCATGGTGATTTTTGGAGGAAAAGACGGCATTCTTTGTGTGATTTTATATAATATATAAAATTATATAAATATGTGAATTTTCTGCCCCTATATCTTAAATTTTGTGATCATTCTAAATGCATTTTAGGAGACTGAATCAGTGAAAGAACGCACTATAAATGCGCGCGCACATCATTAAAACAAAAAATATTATATTATCGCAGACGATATATATAGCACACTCCTCACCACTGTCTTTTGGCTAATTTGTGCAAAACCTCTTGCTAAAATGTCAAAGCTTCATTTTAACCACCAATGCAACGATGCAATTATTTAGCTTACCTCTACATTCTTGCGAAGGGTTGATGTCTTGTCGAGATTTTATAAGCTGCTAGTTTGGTCTTCCTAGGCAAGTACAGCTTACACTGCATAATGTAGCATACATATGGCCAGGGGTTCACTTCATTTCCTTCGAATCCTGTTTTCACCGTCTGCATCTTTCTTGTGATTTTAGCGCCAGTTTGCCCTCCTGCCCATTATTTACTGACGTAGTTTACAGGGAGCGATTTATTTTTTATTTTTTTATTTTTTTACTCAGTAATTAATGTGTTTTAAAATGTAGCGAAGTACAATACTTTAAACAAAATATACTTAAGTAAAAGTAAAATTACAGATTTTAGAAATTACTTTAAAAAGTATTAGTACACAAAAAAGCTACTCAATTACAGTAACGCGAGTAAATGTAATTCGTTACTTTCCACCTCTGCAATTTATACAGTACAGAAATGTCAGACAAGGATCGATATATTTGGGTTATTCATGGATCCCTTGCTAACTGTTCTTTGTGGCAATATACCAAATTACACAGGCTGATTTAGTCACAAAACCACCCAGAGGACATTGTATTACAAATGGTTATACTGAACTTTAAATTATGGATCAGTTGATATGGAAGAACTGTGAAAGCTGTCACCTCAACTCTGTTAAGTTCTGTAAACTAGAACGACTTTCAGTTTTGGTTATGGTGTTGATTTGAACAAAACCCTTAGAATTAATCTTTTATGTAACTTCCCCTGTGTATTAAAAATGTGCTTAATTGTATTGAGTGTTTATAATACTTAAAATCTATTATGTATATTTTTAAAACACTGTACTTTCAGAAAATATAATATTAATGTCAAAAAAGTCCACTTAACGAGTACACTTTAATAGCTATGTTTCATAAACATTAAAGGGGTTATATGATGTTGCTAAAAATAACATTATTTTGTGTAATTGGTATAATGAAATGTGTTAATGCGGTTTAAGGTAAAAAAAACAAAAAACAAAAAAAAAAAAACACTTATTTTCTCTCCTCTATGCCCCATCTTTCTGAAACGCACTGTTTTTTTACAAAGCTCATCTTTCTGAAAAGCGACGTTGTGCTCTGATTGGCGAGCTATCCAGTGCGTTGTGATTGGCCGAATGCCTCAAGCATGTGATAGAAATGTTAAGCCCCTCACCACTGTGATGACTAGTCCTGGCATGACAAGACAAACACATTAAAACCCATTATAAACGAGGCATTTGTTGCATCCATTGGGGACATAAATACTTATTATAATGACTTACACTGTCTTATTACGCGTTGTGTTGAGTATCGTGCTGCGTAAACATAATACCATGTCTGCATTTGAGACTGGAGAAACTTCAAACAACAAGCTCTGCTTTACACTGCTTTGTGTTTGTGTATGTTTGAATCATCAGTGGCAAATCCTTTACATATATAAACATACCCCACCCTTGAATGAGTTGACGGTGAGAAGTCAAGTAGTTAGTTACTTTGGGTAATATATACTGAGCGTATTTTTATTTAGATATACAGATAAAATGTATGTAATGTATGTGTGCGTGTATAAATGTATATATTTCATCAGCCTTTACTCCAATTTATGTAATTTATTATAAAACCCTGTCTGTTTACTTAAGTAACAGATATAGGTGCCATGCCATAACATTTTTAATACGACTGAATTTATAATAAATGTGAATTTAACATTGAAAGTTAATGTGATATAAAAATTGCTACTAATCTTTCATTGTTCAGAAAGAGAGCAAATATCATTTTCACTGACAGTCTAGAGTTCAATCACTCTCAGAAACTCCCATTAAAATCACTGACACTGTTAACACTGTGAAGATTCGTACACACGTCTGCACTTTGTTGTTTCTGACGAGAGAATTCGCAGGAAGAAGTATTCAGTCAGCGAGCGAGTGAAGGAAGCACCGGCATTTAGCGATGACTCATCTGAACGCCTCTGAATGGCCAATGCATTCAAAAGCTCAACAGAATCGTGTGTGATTGGTTATAATGCGCAGCGCTGTAAAAACGAATCTATCTCTGGCTCAGCGCCAGCCAGCGAACACAGATCTGAATTTAGCAGCTGATGATATGACTTGCTGAACGTACTCGCACCGGTGTGATTGTATTAAAATTAATAAAAACTTAATCGGCTATTTTTTGCCTTTTGGAAGCTGCATTCAACTTGACTCCCCTCTGTTATAAGCCACACACATACAACAAACTAATGTCACAGTGGTATCGTGTACTGTAATCGAATGTAGCCTAAGTTATTACCTGTTGCACAGTAGACAACACACGCGGTGTTCATCTAATAAGGATCTCCATCGCAAGCAAATAATAGCCTTTGCAGATTTGCTTTCAATTTAGTGTAGTTCCATAGCCACGTTTTCAACGCTGCTGATGTCAAACGTTATAACTCTGAGTGAACTGCTTCAGACGCTCAGCGCGTGCGGCAGGGAACTGAACGAATCATTCAAACTGATTCATGAACCAATTCACTCGTTTGCCAATTGGTTTGATCAAGCCATTGAACAGAATTGACTCAAAAGAATGAATCATTCACGAATGGGCATCACTCATTGTCCAGAGAAAAGTAGACAGCGCGTTTGGAATAAACTGAAGCATTTATAACATTTATTGCATTAAGATAAAGTAACGAGAGGAGCGTCGCCCACAGTAACCGAGTAAAAGTACAGATTTTTCCCAAAAAATTTACTCAAGTAAAAGTACCCATCTTTAAATATACACCAAAAAATATTAGTTACCCCAATAAATTACTCAAGTAAATGTAAAAAAGTAAATGTAACTCGTTACTACCCACCTCTGAGCCTTTGAAACGCATGAAGTGCTTGTAATTATATTTCAGTACATCACAGAAACAATTGAAACAAAGATCTAAAAGCAGTTTAGCAGCAAACTTTTTGAAAACTAATATTTATGTAATGCTCAAAACTTTTGGCCACGACTGTATATCTTTAATAATTTATTTTCTTAATTTTATTATTATTAATATGAAAATATAAAATTATTTACTTATTGAAATGATAATCTAAATAATAAACTAAAACTGCCAGTAAGTGGTGGTAAATGTCTTAATGATTAAGTAATCGAGTCAATTATTCATTCATTTGATTCAATATCACATGAGTTGCACACTTGTTGAAAACAAAGCCCACTAGACAGTGACCATGTGCTGACTCTGAATGCATCTCTCACATTCTGGCAAAGGAGTATACTTTAAAGGCTAGTGCACTCAACTGTTTACAAAATGGAGCTTTGTGCTTGTGTATCTTACTCCAAATATTTCATAATATTCCCATATTTGCGATGTAACATATCTGAAGGCTAAACTATTATTTATTATGTAAATTATAGACTTTGTACTTCAGTTCCAACAGTGACACAGAGGTGGGCGCACTGATGTTTGGTTCACTGTATTTTGTGTGTGTGTGTTTGTGTTTGTGCGTGCGCTCCGGTGCGATCACTTTAACTGTTTCCTTCTACCAGCAGAATCAACTTTAAACACTTACTGTATTATTGATGCTTCACTGTATTAAGTCCTGTTTTCATTTGTTTGACACTCACAATGAAAACAAAAACATTGTGCTTTTGTAAAATAAAGAAAATAAATAGGATGTCACTTTCTGCCATTTGAGTTTCCTTAATTTGAACAAATTAAACCTGTCACAAAAATGAACTGAAACTCAGCATATGTAGGCTACGTTAGATTTCACACTTTCCCCGCCTTTTTTATCTGTAACCTAAATCAAATATATTTAGAAGAATTTATTCCTTGTATGTATATATGTACTGCAGATTTTATATATATATTTAACAATGTAATAATATTTTATATTTTCACATCTAGGTTGAAAGAAAAATGTACTACTGTCTGTTCAAAATAAATGAAAAGGGACAGAGCATAGTAGATTTAATGTCTTTTTTTTTCTTTTTCTTTTTTTTTCGTATCGAACCGTGACCCCCGAACCGAGGTATGTACTTAACGGGTCTTCTTACTGTGTTCATTTGGGAATGAGGGCGACTCAGTTTAATCCACATCATTAACTTTTAAGATTTATTTAGAAATTTGGAAAAGTGAAAATCATACTCATTTAAGTTCTCTGGGTTGCTTGGTCAATAAGTGCTAAGATAACTTCTGGTTACTATTTTGGATCATTTCTATAACATGTTTGATACTTGAATATTTTAGTATTTATTTTGAAATAGCTTTTTTAAACATTTTCCTAATTAATTTTTAGTTTACTTAATTTTATTTTTTTATTATTATTATAATATTTTTTTTTTGTACTCCATCTAACTCATTTATTTCAGTTAGGGGCCAATGCAACAATTATTGTTTTAATGGAATATTAAATAATAGTTTTACATAATATAGTAACATATTATTTCATATAATAAAAATATAAATATATGTTAACACTTTATTTTATGGTCTCTTAACTAGTTGATCATAAGCATGCATAATACTAGAATAGTAGCCATTTATTAGTACTAATTAAGCACAAATTAATGCCTTATTCTACATCCCTAATCCTACCCAATACCTAAACTTAACAACTACCTTACTAACTATTAATAAGCAGCAAATTAGGAATTTACTTTTGGAAAAATAATAAGTATTCCTTATTCCAAAGTGTTACTGAATGTATAATCAAATATAAATATTTACGTTGAATTTAAAAATAAAAAAGTTATTAATGTATTGTTTATTTTATTCATTCATTCGTTTATATATCACTTCACTTCACTTAAAAAAAATATATAATAATAATACTTTCAGTTGTATACCTACACTGGGTGGACAACCAACCAATCTATCAAACAGTCAAACAAACAAACAGTCAGTCAGTCAATCAAACATTTATATATATATATATATATATATATATATATATATAAATATATATAAAATGCCAGGTCACCACCCTGACTTAGATAAATGCTATAAGTGGGAATGTTCTGCTAGTGCCACAACTTTGTTCAAGCGATTCAGTCCATTTGTGTAGTCTGTTGTTGCCATACCAATGTCAAGATGGCCAGACTGCACTTCCTGTGGCAGGATGGTTTGTGGGAAAATCCACTTGCACTATTCAGTTACGGGTTTGTCACCAGAAAGGAAAAATGGTGATTTATTCCTGTATGCACTGGCAAACAGGGCATGTTTGTGGGCTGGTTGGGTTCAACAGATCTTTTCTGCTATGTTTACTGTGAATCAATGGTACTTTTGCCCTTGTTGCCATGGGAACAGTTTAGAAGTTAACCCAATTTTGTTCCTGTTTCCGACAGAATGTTAGTGCCTACATTAGAACTAAAAGTGACAATTATGCAGGCTGTAAATATGGTGCACTCAACATGTGCTTGTTGTCCATCAGAATTAATTAGTAGTAGGAGCGATCCATGAGCTGTTGTTACTGTCAAAAGGCCTAGCATACAGTATAACTTATTTTTTATTTATTTTATTTTTTTTTGGGGGGGGGGGTGAAAATAGAGAATAGTCTGCTGACACACTGTGGTTATTTGAAATACAATGTTTGTATGCTATATAATGGGTTGGTGGTATGACATTAAATACTTTGAAAAATTAAGAAATGCATTGAGATTCTGCTATATTTTTTATACTGTATGCAAATACACCCAGTCTAGTAAGCAGGTTTGCTTTTCTTTATAACATGTAAGAGCCACAAGGAAACACAAAGATGTGAAAATACAGAGTGGGATGTGTTACAAGCAGGATCGGACTTACAATTCAGAGTGGAGACAAAACAGTCGAACATATCCCATACACCTGCATTGAAAGAGGGACTTGGGCCATATCTATAAACCAGAATATCACATAGAATTTATACTTGTGCCCTAACAATCACCTATCATTACAACAGAGTGGCAAGCACCACTCACATAAAAATAAATAAATAAACCCTGTTATTTTGTTTGTCTTTCTCCATCTGTCCAATTTTAAATACAGAACAAAATGATCAAATGAGACTATTTTCATTCATTCATTCATTTAGTTATTGTAGGAATAGTGAGACATAATGAAATACAAAATATGATTGTTGTTGCACTTTTATTGTTGGTCTTATATCTATATATAAGAAGAAATACTGATATAGTGTTAGTTCAAGAATCCAATTTGAAAGAGGAGGATGTACACAGGTGTAATAATAAGTTTTATGAAGTGGTATCTCATGCATCTTCGTATACTAAAACCAAGGGTGTCCTTATATTGGTGCGGAGGACTTTAAATATTACTATTTTGGATAAAGGTTGTGATACAGATGGTAGAATAACACATATAAAACAATATTGGAGAATAGAAATATTCAATTTTTTTTTAGTTTATGCCCCTTGTATTCCTGACCCTGTTTTTTTTCTCTGTTTCGTCAAACTGTCTCTATAAATTTTCAGATTTTGAAATTGTATTGGGTGCAGATGCGAGTTCTGTGATGTTGCGTATTCTGGATGGATCTGGACCAGGGGGGTCGGACTCTCAGGATTTTTGTTCTGACAGGCTTCTGCGGAGTGTTGCCTCATCCTTGTTGGTGGATGGTTGGCCTTTATAGGATCCTTCTGCTGGGTCTTTCACCCTCTTCTCTGCTGCTCATGAATCCTGTACGCGAATAGACTTTATTTTAACTTATACGTCTTTGATTTCGGCTGTTCGTAATGCCGATGTCTGTTCCTAATGCTTTGATCCGACAGCCATCTCGTACCACTGGATGGCGATTTGGCCTTGGATTGTTGCAGGATGGGGGCTTTTGTGGTCAGTTCAGAGGTGGATTTGCTGGGTTCATTGGAGTGGACCGGGGTTTTGTGGATGATCTGCAAGCATTTTGGAATGCAGTTGAGGGATTTGTAGGGAGTGACTCAGTTTTGTGTGCCTCTTTCCTTTGGAAAGGCCGACATGGAGGGATGTTTGATCTGGGGTCACAGCTCTGGAGTCTGACTGGAGATGGTCGGCGATGTTTCTCGGACAGTGCACTCAGCGGGGTCATGGCGGTTGGGTCTGAGCTCGGCTCGATGCCGAGGTCCGGGCAGAGCTCCTGGTTCAGGGGTCTAGGCGGAATTGCTATTTTCGGGGTGGGCCAGGCCTTTTGGCTCCGGGATTGCACAGCAGTGAAAGGTTTGCTGGTGTTTCGGCGGTGGGATCCCAGTATCGAGTGAGAATCATGCCAAAACCTCACACACACACAAAATGTGTTTTATTCACACCCAACGATTCACAAACAAACTCAGTGTGGTTTGCAAATATAAAACATCACTCACAAACTAATGCATTTTGTTCTGTAAATAAAAACGTAGCTATCAAACAAATACAGTACGTTTTACATATACAAAGAAACGTATTTCTTCAATGACAAAAATATCCTCCAAGTACAAACTAAAATCTTTCAAGTACAAAAAAAAATCCTTCAATTAAAAAAAAAATCCTTCAAGTACAAAACAAAATCCTTCAAGTACAAAACAAAATTCTACAATTACGAAAAACTGTCACGTGACTTTTGGCACTAATTTTTCGCCTTGCTGATCCACACGCAAATGTACGGTGGCCGAGAAGTGCAAAACAAATCACAATTACAAAAACAAAATAACAAATCCAAAAACACAACGACAATTCAGAAAACAAAATAACAATTCAAAAAACACAATGACAATTCAGAAAACAAAATAACAATTCAGAAAACACAACGACAATTCAGAAAACACAACGACAATTCAGAAAACAAAATAACAATTCAGAAAACACAACGACAATTCAGAAAACACAACGACAATTCAGAAAACAAAATAACAATTCAGAAAACACAACGACAATTCAGAAAACACAGAAGTACTAACCACATTGTCCGGTAGCCGAACAACTGTTCTGGTCCACGCAGCTCTGCTCTAATAGCATTCCTTACTTCGTCTATGGGCGAATAGTTCTTTCTTCTGAACATACCATTATTCTTCAGGTGTGTTTTTATTGAGCGCAAGCTCATTTTAATGTCGTGGTATGTCGCCAGCATGTCCACAATCACAGCATATGAATGTCCTTCTTCAAAGTAGCGTTTAATGTGTTCCATTTTAGCAAAATTCAACATTAGATTTCAACAAAGTTGATCACAATGTATTTTTGATTGACAGGTGTCTCATCCAATCAGCGATAAGTATGTCGTTCTCAAAATATACCTACCTTTTCCGTTTTGTATGAATTGTCGTTGTGTTTTCTGAATTGTCGTTGTGTTTTCTGAATTGTTATTTTGTTTTCTGAATTGTCATTGTGTTTTCTGAATTGTCGTTGTGTTTTCTGAATTGTTATTTTGCTTTCTGAATTGTCGTTGTGTTTTTGAATTGTTATTTTGTTTTCTGAATTGTCGTTGTGTTTTTGGATTTGTTATTTTGTTTTTGTAATTGTGATTTGTTTTGCACTTCTCGGCCACCGTAGAAATGCCTTCAGATCCACACACATGCTAGTAAACTGTCATGTAATTCGCACTCCACAACAGCAGGTGGCACTGTAAGCCACTTGCTTGGCACCGCCACCGACATGGAAACAGAGGAGAAGAAGAAACGCTAGCGTGAGGGATGTTTTGAACACGATGAGCGGCCAACAGGTGAGTTTGCAGTCATTGCTGGTGAAAAATCAGCCTGAAGGGGTTGTTATTTGCTATAACAACCGCCTCGCTATACATGATCCCACTTATCACATTGCTACCTTCAAAATAAATAAATAATTTGACACAAAATATTGATTTAAAAATGAGTTTATTGATTTTAAAAACGATTGTATTGCTTCCGCTAAAGAAAATAGTCCGTTCCGCGTCCATATCAACGGTCTGTTTTTCATGGCAAGGGTGTGTTTGGACCTCCAAATCAACCCTGGTCTTTTCCTGCTAGTGTCTCATAGAATATAGAGGCTTCATTCCATGTCAAATCAGTCAGAATCCAGGAAAGTGGTTGCAGCAACATCTCAGATGAAGAGTTTTTCTATATTATATTTGGGTCCCAAAACCAAGGCCTGTAAAAATATTCATATTTTTGTCAATCCTTGAGATTTTCATTTTTATAGCATCAAAAACACTATCAGAGAACCATGTTTGGGCATTAATATCTTAAAGTGTTATTCATAGCCTCACCAAACTTTGCAGGATGGAAGACAAACATGTTCTTAGTATAACTGAACCAAAGTTTGTACTGCATGCCTATTGAGATTCTACAAGGCCCTAGATTTGGGTAAATGTGTTCTGAGAATTTCGTTGTGTTGTGGCTTAATGTATTTGTGTTGTGAGAATTTCGTTGTGTTGTGGCTTAATGTATTTGTGTTGTGGCTTAATGTCATTGTGTTGTGAGCTTATGTTTGCTTTTTTAATGTCGTTGTGTTGTGCATTACTGGACCACCGTACAATTGCAATCAATACCGCATTAAACAGAAGTAACTGCAGCTGCTTGCCAATCAATTCTGATTGTAAAGTACCTTACCATTAATATAAAAGTGTATTATATAATTTTTATAAGTCGTTAAACCCATGTCAAGAAGCGGCACAAGTGGCACAACGGGATAAGGAGTGTGGATGATTAGCGAGGGATACCCGGTTCGTCTAACCGTCAAAACATATCGTGTGAACATATTACTGACCATTTGATCATTTAATTTATAGTCTATATTCTACTGATAACTTAAACTATGTTAAAATAAATGTTACTGTAATAATTTGAGGAATGTTTCGTTTGCATAGAACATGTTATCTTTCTTAACGCTGTATTGCACCTTTGCGTGAAGTGAAAAATCGATTCCTGAGCAATCGATGCCTACTAATTCAGCACCCTCACTCGGGACAGCGCTCTTGTAACGTCGGACTTAAGAGGCAGCGTGTTAAGAAGCTTCCTAAGGGACACTTCGGGGAACACACTTAGGAACATAAACAACTTTGGTAAGATATATCTTTCGAGGTCTTCTTAGCGCGCTAAGAGTGAGCGTTATCGGGGAACCGGGCCCAGGTCTGTTAATTGAGTCATAGTTGGGCAGTAGTAGTAGGCATTTTTTAAATGATCATCATCTGATAAGCTGAACATGTTAATGACAGACAAAATATTTACAGTTAAATGTCAGCTATAGCTATTGGCTTTTTTTCTTTCTTTTTTTACATCTTGCTATAATTTAATAGTAATTTATTGACATTGTCCACTCCTAGATATCGATATCATCATTAGTGTTTACAAAACCCATATTATCCAAGTTTACTGGTTGACCATAAAACTTAAATAAATAAAGCAGGAAAGAAATTAAATAACTGAAAATAAACATGTTTCTTGTAATGATCAAATGGCTATTATGTGAATTTCTCATATGCCTTTTTAGTGAAGAAACTCAAAAATTATTATTATTTATTTATTTTTTTTTTCCATTGATTACCTCCTCTGATTGTTGGAGCTTTTTCCTCTCTCTTGTACATTCAGACCACAAAGACCAGCTTCTCCTTGTAATGCTTATTGCCCATGCAATATGTTGTGACTTTTAAATTTTAAATATACTTTAGCCACAATTTGGGTTTCCCAGATCGAGACACACCCAGAACCCTCTAGGGGACCATTAGGTGCCCTTTGTAGTTGCTTCAGATCAGTTTTCAATGGACTAGAGTAGATATTTCCTTTGTCCTTTAGTATTTATTAATGGAGGAACTGCTATGGAGTTCTTGCAGGAACTCATGAGTTCCATTAATACATTTCCTTAAATAACTGCTATTTTTGGTGCCCTGGAGGTTCTCCAGAATGCTCCACTGATGTGCAATCTGAAGATTTTAAAAATGGTGCATCAACTATCATTTTGTTCTTCAAAAATAGTGTACATAAACAACTTTGGTAAGATATATCTTTCGAGGTCTTCTTAGCGAACTAAGAGTGAGCGTTATCGGGGAACCGGGCCCAGGTCTGTTAATTGAGTCATAGTTGGGCAGTAGTAGTAGGCATTTTTTAAATGATCATCATCTGATAAGCTGAACATGTTAATGACAGACAAAATATTTACAGTTAAATGTCAGCTATATTGGCTTTTTTTTCTTTTTTTTACATCTTGCTATAATTTAATAGTAATTTATTGACATTGTCCACTCCTAGATATCGATATCATCATTAGTGTTTACAAAACCCATATTATCCAAGTTTATTGGTTGACCATAAAACTTAAATAAATAAAGCAGGAAATAAATTAAATAACTGAAATTAAACATGGTTTTTGTAATGATCGAATGGCTATTATGTGAATTTCTCATATGCCTTTTTAGTGAAGAAACTCAAAAATTATTATTATTTATTTTTTTTCCATTGATTACCTCCTCTGATTGTTGGAGCTTTTTCCTCTCTCTTGTACATTCAGACCACAAAGACCAGCTTCTCCTTGTAATGCTTATTACCCATGCAATATGTTGTGACTTTTAAATTTTAAATATACTTTAGCCACAATTTGGGTTTCCCAGATCGAGACACACCCAGAACCCTCTAGGGGACCATTAGGTGCCCTTTGTAGTTGCTTCAGATCAGTTTTCAATGGACTAGAGTAGATATTTCTACCACCTCAAATTATTTCCTTTGTCCTATAGTATTTATTAATGGAGGAACTGCTATGGAGTTCTTGCAGGAACTCATGAGTTCCATTAATACATTTCCTCAAATAACTGCTATTTTGGTGCCCTGGAGGTTCTCCAGAATGCTCCACTGATGTGCAATCTGAAGATTTTTAAAAATGGTGCATCAACTATCATTTTGTTCTTCAAAAATAGTGTCCTAAGGCCAATTATAGATTTCAGAGTCCACAATTCCTGGAGCTTTTCATTCACTGCCAGCTTTCAGCTGAATGATTGACACCACAGTACACAATAGTAAAAAATATTGTAGATATTACACATCTCTTAGCATTCACAGGTATAGCTATGTGCTATATAAACAATATTTTAAGTACTACACTGATATTGCAGCAGCTCAGTGAACAGATACTGTGTTCAACCAAGCAAGTGAAATGATAACTATTCTTTGTAATCTGGCAAAACATGCATGACATGTTATATATGTTATATATATATATATATATATATATATATATATAAATTTTGACTGAAATGATAGTGTTCATAGTGTGGTGTTGGTTATTTGTTCAGACTTGTACACTGGTTTGTGCTCAAAATCAATCAAGACATAACAAACTGCTCCATACGTGTGCCACATATGTCCTGTTCTTTTCGACAGCTTTTCTTTATACACCTGTAGCATTTAATTAGGTATTTGCGCAGTTGCAAAACTGCTGTATGTTCTAGTATTATTATAAATTGAATCGATTTTCATCTGTTGTAGGCTTATTAGTGATGTTTGCTAAGCTGGATATACTTAGAAAACTCTGCATGCATTGTGTGTTCTTATCTCCTTCTAATTGCCTATAACCTGACATTTGTCCTTTATTGTATGTTTCTTTGTTAGGGAAATATCTCCTGAGAACGTAAATGTAAATTTTAAAGGATCATTTGAAAAAAAGAAGCAAAATCACAGTCAAAAATTATGGAAAATTAATGTAATAAGTATAGTGTGCAAGGATGAAATATTCTAAGTCTGTCATGAATGAGGTTCGTGTTGAGGATATTGTTCAGAAAGACTGTTGCCTGATAAAACGGCTGTGCTCATGCCTCACAATGTTTGATTATTAAATGCATGCCCCTTGGCAGAAATTACAAACAACCCATGAATTCAGAACATGTTTATAATAATCATACATTGCTCTAGAAGTTAGGAAGTATATGTCAGTGCAGCAAAGACAAAAAAAAAGCTTTGTCAAATAAATGGATTTCTTATAAAGTGATGCAATGGATCAATAGTTATTTTTTTTCTGGCTAAGTGACTCATTGGTTTATCTTGGATTACAATAATTAGTTTTAGACCTACCGGTACGTATTAAACCCAAAATATGTGAATGAAATAACATCTACTTTAGGTAAACAAGCTTAATTTCACACATTGTTGGTTCAGAAAGATGTCAGAATGCAATTTATAATAGTGCAATTTTTCATTTTCAGCCAGTAGGGGCATCGTATCAGATATTACGTAAACCAGCATACATAGAGTAATTGGTAAAACTTTACAATAAGGCTTGTTTAAATAGTTAATGCAGTAGGTATCATAATATATCAACAAAGTTTTGAAGCATTAACTCCTAAAGTATTAAGTATTATTCTAGGTTAAAGTTAATTTTAAATATAGTTGTTCATTGTTTGTTAATGTTTGTGTGTAATGCATTAGCTTGAAATTAAAAAATTAGCATTAACCTATGTTAATAAATGCTTAATATACTTCATTGTTAGTTCCTAGACAGCGCATTAATGTTAACACATTGAACCTTCTCTATTGTTAAGTGTTACTGAGTAGTTCAAGATGCTTCTTATTAGTTAACAGTATATATTGTGTGGCTAAATCCAGCCATAATATTTAATATGATAAATTTGGCAACTTAAAAAAGAATAAAATAAAATAAATAAAGTTTCATTAATTAGGATAGTTGAATGTGTCGTGATGATTGCAGTATGTTTTAAAAAGGACAGTCAAAGTATTGGAACATAATCAGAAACATATTTTTATAACATATCTTGTATGCAAAAAGGGTAACATTAACTTTCCAATAGGCAGACAGTATATACAGTACACCCAATTGTCTTTTCATTGAATAGAAGTGCCATCTATTGTGCTACAAAGGAAGCAAAAAAAAAAATTATAAAACAAGTTGAACCTAATAACGAACCTCCTATCGAGGCAGTTTTAATTTATTTCATTTCATACTAGGCGCAATCAAAATTATCAAAGGCTTCCAGTTCTCAAGCCCTGAGTATAATTAGAGAATTGTAGTCTGTCAGACAGAATGGCTCGGTGGTTGAAATACGATTATGTGATAAATCACAATGGAATTCAGGTTTATGAGAGGCCAGGATGTGCCCTATTCATTCTAGGAATGATCTTAAAGGGTCAATGGGTGAAAGACTACATTAATATTGAATTCACTCAGTCTAATCACCAATAACCGCCATGCAAACTACAATATGACCTTATTTTCTTACAAAACCTCATGGTCTAGAGATGCGTGACTATATCGGTCTCTATTCAATTGTCAAGCTGGAAGCCTTAAATAAAATCCAGCCAAACTATAATGACATTATTTTTTTTAATAGATCCCTATTGCACATAATGTCATTTTAATTAATCTGCGGTTCTGATGCATGGCCAATTATTCATGTGGGTGATGAGCTGCAGTCCATCATTCAGAATGTAAAATAGGTAACGTGACAAACACTAGTTTATTGGAACACGTGGGGTCGGGCTAGTCCGTCATCCATTTTTATGTTTCACTTTGATGGGCTGTAGTTCATCATAAGAAAATAGTGCAGAGAAATAACTCATGAATCCCATTAGCTGACACTGTATTATGCATGGAGCTCTGTGAGGACTATGATAAAGTCTCTTGTTGGAAATTACTTTTGATAAAGGTCATATGGTTAAACACTTGCTGGATGCCTCACATTTATTCAATTTTTCAGGGCTGCGGTGTGCCTTGAAAATGCCGTTTAGATCCGATATTCACATCTCGTTCCAAAATTACATAATGTTTCATCTGATAAACTTTTTTTTTTTTTTTGATAATACTATGATTATTATTTGTATTTCTTTTATGCAAACGAACCATAAAATATCATAATAGTAAGTGAGGCTCTGCAGTACAGTGTACTACTCCAAGTTTTCAGAAAAGTCATGTGATTTTAGAACAACATGAGAGTAAACTTTTTAAAACAAACACCATTTTTTGTGGCAAAATCAGCATTTTAGAATGATTTGTGAAGGATGATGTTACATTGGATTTAGTTGCAGAAAATTATTTTAGATAATAATGTCATGATATTGGCATACACTTGATATATGCTTTTTACTGTATTTTTGATTACATAAATGCAGCCTTGATGACTAGAAGTGATCTTAAAAAAAAAAAAAAAAAGTTTGAACAGTTCATCCAGTAAAAGATTGCGATTGAAATTGACCCTCACATTAAAAAAAAAAAAGGGGGGGGGGGGGGGGGGGGGTAGGGGGGGTTGATTCATAAAAGACGGGAATTAAAGTCCAAAACTTCACTTGAAATAACCTATTATAAATGACAAATTAAATCCAGGTTCAATGAGTCTGGATAATTTGATGTGCATGCTTATTCTTAAGCAGCCCTTAAAAGGTAAGTTCACCCAAAAATGAAAATTAGGCCATAAGTAACTGCACTGCATCAGTCCAAGAGAAGTTCAATTAAAAAACTTTGTATATCCATAAAAAAAAAAATTTTCTCACATGGCTTCGGGGGGTGAACAAAGGTCTCCTGTAAAGAAAAAAATTGCTTCACTTTACCTTTGCAGTGTTTTCTTTTTCAACTGATGCAATTCCACCATGTTCTTGAATGTAAATTCAACACTTTCTTGAATGTAACAGCTACTTATTAACAGTCAATCAGTTCCAAGTGTATATAATCATTCATCACCTTTTTCTTGTTAAATATCATGTTTCACTCTGAAATACATTAGAATATGGAAGTGCAAACGCAAACAGCATTTCATTGCGACTTTAACTAGGGCAATGCTGTCTAATCCTGCTCCTGAAGGGACACTATCCTGCAGAGTTTTGCTTTGAATACTAAATAAAGGCACCTGAACTAGCTAATCAAAGTCTTCAGTATCACTAAAGGCTTCCAGTCGTGTTTCAGAGCTAAACTCTGCAAAACATTTGCCCTCTATTGTGCATTTCGGACTGTTCTTGGTATATCTTGTGTTTGCATCTATCCTTTCCATCATTTCAACATCCCATAATCTTGCATAAAGAAATTGGTACGTCACTTCCACATCGCCATCGTGGGGAATCAGTGTTGAACATCAAGGACATTCTTCCTTCAGAACATGGATTATTCTCATTTGAGTTCCTGTCCCCGAGTAAATGCCAAGGGTGTTCATTTATCAGACCAAACACAAGGCAGTTGTCTGAACTTTCGCCTACCTTTGCAAGGATGGAGGGCCAAAAAAAGTGCTTTAAATATTGAATCCAGGGCACTGCAATGGAGAGAGAGAGAGAAATTCTTAATGTTCTGAATTGGGAAGGGTGCCAAGGGGGCTTTTCTGAAAGAAGAAAATGTAATGCATGACTACTTCTGCTGTCCCCACAGGAGACTTATTTGACTTGGAAGCTGTTTCCAAATGTATTTTGGATTATGCAGAATTTTATATTATTATGTAGAATTTCAAAAATAGTTTTAGGAATAGTGCACTTATAAAACACAACTATGTCATTATTTATTTATTTATTTCACACTTGTGAGTTTTCAAATTCTTAAAGTGTAATGTCATCAATAAGTGAAAATAATGTGTGATGTGTGTTAATATGGTAATTCAATGTAAAAATCAACATAACTTACCTTTCCAGAACAAACAAAGAAACATTGGCATCCAGTTCCTTCCTGCTCCTGGAGTTCTCTCCACCTCTGGAAAGCTGCTCCAGTACAGTATATGCGTGGGTCCTACCTCGTGCCTGATCGTAACCCTTCATTGTAATATGCTGTTCCTCCAAAACTGCTCTCTCTCTTTTTTTTTTTTTTTCTTATCTGCCATCTCTCGCTAGTCAGTCTGCTAATATTTGTCCTATGCACTCACTGAGTGCTCACTTGGTCCGACACTGTTGCCAAAAGTGTTTATTTTTTTTTATTTTTAATTTTTTTTCAAGTATTGCTTAGTGCACCTTTAATGCAGTTATTTTTTTTATTTTATTTGTTTATTTTTTTTTATTTTTTTACTTAATATCAGTCTGTTTCTCACACAAAGCTATCATAAGACCTTAGAAAACATATGGGCTACTCTTATGATACTTATATAGCTTGACAGACAAATGGATGGAAAATAGCTTTTTTTTGGGGGGGGGGGGGTGTAGTGGAACTATTCTTTTAATGATGACAGTGTTTACGGAATTATTACAATGAATAGTATACTTTATTTAAATAATGTTTTAATGTTTTTGTGGGGGCTGGACAGAATAAGAAAAACATAGAGTCCAGGTAATATGCTTGAATAATGATTCATTATACTTTGTACTTGTGCCAAATTCTGCGAAGTCTCCTGGTGTGCAAAACAGGTTTTTTTCAAAGAAATTAATTTCTGACTTCTCAATAGTGTTGAGAGGCTCTTTAAGAGGTTTAATAAAAGTGTGATACACCTCTGACATGCAGAACTATATTAGTAGCATAATGAATGCAAATACAGCAGTGGTTCAGGAAATGGCTCAAGTGTGTTAGCAGTACTGTTACTCGATATTAGCTAAAACACAACATTAATGCAGTTGTTTTAAATTGTTTTATTTTAGCTTTTTGGTAACATTCCCATTGCAACTGGAGAGAGAAAAAAAGTATGCAGTGCTATCAAATGCTTGCTCATAATAATGTTGAATAATAAAGAAAACATTTACACCATTTATTGAATTGCATTTATTCATTAAGCAGATGCTTTTGTCAAAAGGGTCTAGTAGTAATGTCATGTTAAAAGCTTTTATTGAAATATTTAAAAACCTTACCTTTTTTATAGCTTTATTTTTTAATAGAGAGAGAGAATTATTTAAATTCTCAAATATCATCATCATAAACTTATACTTTATTACATTAATGGTTTAAATGAATTACATTAATATTATATTGTGTATTCATTTTAGTATTTAAGGATGTAGTAGTAAAATAAATCATTACACACACACACACACACACACACACATATATATATATATATATATATATATATATATAATTTTTTTTTTTTTTTTTTTTTGGAATATAATTTGGCTCTCAACCTGTTAAGCTAATTTGGTTTTGTAGATCTGTTGTATTAAATTAGTATTTTTTTGTCAGTCAAACTAAGCATATTCAATTAAAATAATTTAATTAAATTGTAACTCATATTTCTAGCTGGGTAATTACCCTTGTTATATTGCGAACTATTTATTTATTTATTATTTGAAAAAAAAAAATTCTGTGCAAGATATGCAAATGCCATTTTGTTTCTTTTGTAACTTCCAACCTCAAAAAAAGGACCTTAAAAGGATCGTAATTATTTGAATTACATGTCACCTTCACATTAGTGTACAAACCTGAATACGTCTGGGCATGTGGTCAGGAAAAATGATATTATCTGTCAATTAGCCATTCAAAAATGCTGTTAGCATGGCAGAATTCAGCCTGGATATCAAAGATGAACGCCATCAGCTGCCTTTTAACAAAACAGTGACACAGCTTTTGAAAATGCTTGTCTTGATCTTTACTCCATCCCTTAGTTTATAGATATATATATATATATATATATATCATCTCAAAGTGTGTGAGGGTACTGCTGTATTCAGCTATTCCTTGACTCCAGTCATTAGCCATGCACATATCTAACAAGTAAGCAGAAATTCCACACATTATAAAATCCCAACCCAGTCTCACGGCAGTTCGTGATTTGGTCCAACAGCCCCCCGCATGCTCATTAAAAATAATTATACTAATTTAAATCAAATACACTCAAACAACACCAAAAAGGTAAATTCCAGCCCTTCGGACTAACAATAGTATTAATAAAATAGCACCATTCTTACAAATTGAACCAGAGTATTTTTTTTTCCCTACCATAATTAATTAATATTGAATAGAAAACATTTGAAATTATTTTGAAAGGTGCTGGTTTATTTATTTTTCTATTCATTATAGTTAACTGTAATAACAAGTAAAACTATAACAATAACTTTTTTCACTGATTTATATCTCCAAGATATATTATTAGGACAGGGTTTTATAGGATATATATATATATATATATATATAAACGCACACATTGTTTTTTTTTTTGGGGGGGGGGAGATATAATTTGGCTTATGGTTTGGTGTGTCTGTTCTCCAGAGATCATTAATATGTCTCTCTGTTGTTTTCTTCTGTCTGAATTATTATCTTATTAATTATATTTTATGAATCTGACTGCAGAATTCTTGCTCTACTGTTTGTGTATGTGTCTTTATACTCAAAGGGCTGAAATTCTCAGTTGTGATAAAGCGCAGTGAGTGAAGTTAGATGGATCAGGCTGAGATGGAGCTTCAAGAATGATGAGGTCATGCTGACCTCCTCAGCCTAGACACTTTCTACAATCTTTATCACTTCTGTCTCGTTATATTTACATTATTGCTCAGACATCAGAGACTCAAGCTTGGTGTCAGACAGAAGACTAAATCTCATGAGTTTCCATGGGAACTGAAGGCTGAACTTGTGGTTTGATGAATCCTCCATTCACCTTAATTCACATTTATATTTTGTACCAGAAGCTGTTGCTCCTTGAGCTCACTAGATTCTTACTAGAAGTCAAAGTCTTCAAATAAAATAGTCTATTTATTTATTTATTTATTTGTATTTTACTGATCGTTAATTAAATACACTGGAGCTACCATATGTCCTTGGCATTTCTAAAAATGAATTGCTGAAAACTGACCAGTCAGTCAAGCTCTGAGTTCTGAACTGTTTTCATTTATTTGCAGCTTCACTGCTTGTATTTAAGGCTGAAAGGAAGGTTTAGGCCCAATCCCAATTCTATATTATACCCCTTCTCACAAAAAAAAAGACCCTGTCTTTTTGTTCGCTGTAGCAGCCATGTTGTCGAGATAATTCATACCCCTTCGTTTGAAGTGTGGTCCCAAAAAATCTTCATTTGAAGGGCTATCTGGCCCTTCCCCTTACCCCTACCCCTCCAACCAAAAGAGAATCAAGACACCCCTACCCCTTCATATGAACGCGCAAAACGGAGGGGTAGGGGAAAGGGGGAGGGCTAAGGGGTAGAATTGGGATTGGGCCTTAGTCTCCTCAAAAATATGTTAGACTGAAAAGATTGTGCTTTAGAGAATGAGTAGCTTATTCCAATTGTAAATGATTGCCACACTTTTTGATCGCCACATTTAATGCCCTGGTCTCAAAATTAAAATAAAGGAATGAGAAATTATAATAATTGAAAAATTTACTTTTTTTTATTTTTATTTTTTTACTTTTTTCAATGCAAAATAAAACATTCTGAGTTTAAATGGAGTTATGAGTTTTAATAATTAAATTAATTAGCTAAAATTATCATTATTATTATTATTATTATTATTTCTCTCTGTAAATCCAACATGTTACTGTCCCACACTGCTCAGTCTAGAAAATACATATAAGCAATCTATTTGCTCCAGATCAGATTCGGTCAGCAGTCACATGACCGCTAGTGAGTTTCTAAATTTTTCTTTGTGTGTTCCCATGAGCTGTAATGTCACAAATGCAAAAACATCATATCCAGTGCTTTGTGTGATGTGTTGATGTCAAAGTGACATTTTCACTAAATGTGTCATTCACTTTCGAAATACTGTATGTACAGGAATGAATCCTGTCAGTCGGGCTGTTTGACATTAATTAAATAGTCATTTATTAATTGTATTATTTATTTATTTATCTATTTATTTATTTATTTATTTTAATTCATATTTTGTGTACTTATTGATTTTGCAAGCATAGGCACTTGTCACTACAAAAAATAATTTAAGTGTAGCCAAAGGTGATTTGCAAACTGAATAAAACATAAATAAATAATAAAAAAGAATATTAATTGAAAACTGACTTAAAATAACTACCTTTGCCATCTCTTTAGATAATATAATTAGTACATTTTCAAGTGATTACCTTCCTCTGTGTATCACTTTGATGTTAACTTTGCTTTTATTTATTTATTTATGAAAAGGTAGTGCAAATTTTGGCTAGTACTCTTTCAGTTAATATAGAGCATGTACTGTACACACTCAGCCTTGGGGCTGTGAGAGTTTTTTGCAGATTGTTCATTCCTAGATGGTAGGAAACTGTTTTTGTTATTTGATTTGGGAATTTTGGATCAAAGGAATGTTTAGAAAGCTTCTGGGAAGACAGATCTCTGTGAAAGAATGTTAATCAGACTTTTTTAGTTTGTGATTAAAGGCTGGGTGCAAATCACACCCTTAATTTATGTTGTACATTGTTTCCAGTTGAAAAAATGTTTGTTCATTGTAAGTATGAGTTAAGTGTGTCATTATAAGTTGAAAATATCGATACATTTTCTCTTGATTGTCTCCTCAACACCAAAGATTTTGTGAAAATTACATGGAAGTTACATTTTATCTAGCTGAGAGACTCAAAGTTGTTGAATTTTGCTGAATATAGTAAACAATAATATATATAGCTTTGTAAAAATACTTAAGGTGCTCTACAGTTACTGTTTAGCTTACAGTCATGCTCTTTTGGTTGGAAACAGCATATGGTTACAACATCACAGCCACATCTGTGCTGTAGTGAAATAGTCTGCACATATAGTATCTCCATATAGACTCTAGAGAAACACTTGGTAAAATCGTACATCATCTGGGTTGATGTATAGGGACTGTGTTATAGCTACTCAACCCATTATGCAACATAAAATACAGTCATGGTCAGAATTGTTACCATTAGTAAATATGAACAAAAAGGCTATATAATTAATCTGCATTGTTTATCCATTGTTTATCCATTTTATCTTTCATTATTATAATATATCATATATTAATAATAATAATAAAATATATGCTTTAATTTAAGTTATATTTATTTAATATATATTATATTTATATGTGGGGAGGTAGAAAAATAAATAATTTTCTCTAATACACAATGACCACAATGATTGGTACCCTTAGAAATAGAGTCAAATATATCTGAATTATTCCCATTCAACTATTAATTGTGGCTAATGTTTATTAGAAAAACATGTATTTCAAAATGAGATTTCCCCTATTTTAAATTCTTATTCTTCAATGAAATGTTAGATTTAAAATAAACAAATAAATAAATAAATAATAGGATTAATGCAGATTTATTTTCACAGACTTTTTTTTTAATCATATTTACCAAGGGCACCAACAATTTTGACCACCAAAACTCTTGACCAAAGGAATAGTGGGAAGAACATGTAATAAACAAACAAAATTCTCTCAAGTAGAAAATCTTTAGTCAATTATCATTTCTACTTAACAGTTAGAATACATTTCCCACATGCTCAACGTTTTGGAACATACATTTCACTGATTCTGTACTGCAATTAATTTATTTCTTATTGCATTTAGATACATGGATGACTAATTAGGATAATTGCCTTGAATATGTAATTACAACACATTCATAATTATATTGTTACAAAGCATAAAGAATATCTGGCTCTTTTTGTGTAAAAACTTTCAGATAGACTGGATCCACCAATACATTTTTTTTTTTTTTTTTGGAATATGACAAAAATATGTTATCTGAAATATTGGTACATTAGATAGTACTGTATGACTGCAGAGAAAGTGTTTTATTTATTTTTTTTTTTTACCTCAGCATTTCCTTAGTATTCAGCAAAGCTCAATGTCACATTACTCCTTAGCACATGGATGGTTTATCAAATGTCTTTTGCTCATTCGGTTCATGAAAGAGTCCTCAAAACACCATTCAGAGCCATTACTGACTTGGGCAAACACAGTATCAAGGTTTCTTTTGCAGTGCAATACTTACCGTAATGCAAATAAATCTTTCAAAGTTATTTTGTGCAACTAAAAGCAGTGGTGAGCATGAACAAATCCATCTTAGTGCATGTTTCGACCACTTTTGGTTGGATTCTCAAGGAAAGTATATAAATTTGAACCAACTCAATTTGTGTATTTTCTTCTTTTAAATATGCACATAACCACGTTTTCTTTTCTTTTTTTTTCTTGTGTGTGTGTGTGTGTGTGTGTGTGTGTGTGTGTGAGAGAGAGAAATGATTGACAAGTGAGTAGCCGGTCATTCACACTTGTTGATCTGTGCACCTATCTGCATTATTTTATAGCACTATGCTTACTGTATATGAACTACTATTGACTTGTATGTTGAAAAAAATATATAATAATAAAAAACTAGGAAAAACATCTCAGAAAGTTGACACTTTAACAAATCACAACTGAGTGCTTCACTGAATCCCATGAGCAACCTTTTCCAATGGGTCATGTCATTAATCTCCCTGTGTTTCCCACAAATGACACCAATGTTGGCAAATGGCAGCCCTATAATTGACATAAAAGTGACGTCCGGAGTAATAGGTCACATAACCCCTATATGTTTAGATTTGACCTTCATGTGACATTAAGACCTGGCTTAATGATTGATATTATGTCAAAGGACACAGTCTGTGTCCTCAAATCAAATTCAAATCTTAACGCAGAACAGTGTCAGCATTTCACAAAACCATAGGGTATGGCACGGGTGGGAGGGGTTCGAGAAATCTCATGACATAAATGATTAAGCGCTTACGCAGATGATATTTAAAACGCACACAAGAATATTGGCTAGATGGCAATAATCTATTTCTCTGCTCTTCAAACATACAAAAACATTAGCCTTTACAGACATAGTGTTTGAGTTTAGAAAACATTGTACTATTCAAAAATCGTTGTTAATTTATGTATCATCAAACCCGTGCATTGCGAAAAAGTGGAGATCTGTCTCCTCCAGGTTGTGTGTGGTGTGTCAATCTGAATGGAGACAGAGAGAAGTTACAAGGTTTCGCTGAGAGCTTGAGGATCCAATGGAGTTACGAAGTTCTACTGATAAGCTCTTGTAACACATATCAATCGTTAAATATATATATAAAAAAACTGATTTAAAATAATAACAACAATTAAAAATATAAATATGAAGTTTGTATAATTTTTGACGGCACACCTGACTGGACTAGGGTATGGCAACTACCATACGGAAACACAGACCCTGAATCCAAAATCAAGCCAAATCAAGGGGCTTCGCAATCTCACACTGTGTGTGACTCACTAATTTGCTAGGCTTTCTTTTATTATTTTGTGCTACTGTAGGTGTGACAAAAGTTATTGATTTTTATTTTTATTTAAATATCAGCAGATTGTTAAGCAAACGACTGTGTCCCCTCCATTTCTCCCTGAACTGATCTTGAAGAAGGATGTTTGACTTTTGTTTAGGACATCATTAAAATTTGATCAGGGTTATCACTGTAAACCAACTTCCATTACTGTGCACACTATCAATATTGAAACACTGCCCGGGCAAGGTCATGCTTCTATCATATATCCTTCTATCCTATCGGATGCAGAGGTGACCTCAGCTGGACTGAAGGCATTAGCATCCTTTTGATAAAGGTTGGAAACAAGTAGGATATGATGGCATAAACATATTGCATAGTTTGTAAATCACAAACAAGTATCCAAGTAAGCCTGGCTGGAATGAGATTATGTCCTCTAAACAATAGCATGTTACTGTCATCTATTTGTCTTGTAGAGACTAAACTTAAATGTCTCTTTATTAAGATCTTGTTGAAGTTTCTTGTATAAAAATATAATTTCAACTTGACCTCTTAGACAAACAAAACTTTTCTTTACATTTTTAATGGATTATACGAGAAGAGCAAAAGGCACTCACAGCGCAACTGACTGAGCTCACTCACATGAAAAAGCCTGATATAATCAATGACTAACTACACAGTCAATCTCTTATTTACATTACGTTCATGTTCATTTTTTTGTCCCTCCCTTGTTATAATGGGAGGATCTGCTAGCGTGTAGCATTGAGCATAGATAGTGTCGATGATATCTTCTTCAGAGCGTAAAAATAAAAGAAAAATGTAAACCTTTCACAGAAAAGCTCCCAGTATTGTGTGTAATAACAACAAAGTTTGTCAGGTGTCTACATTGTCAGTTAAGGAGATTACAAAGATTAATCAAGTGATATCTTCTTTTGCAAAGAAGCGACTGCTGGAATTATTTGTTTTAGCTAAAAAAAAATATATATAAAAGAGGAATTAATATATAAAAACATACATCAATTAACTTTAATTTTGTAAGTTACCTGTATTTTTTTGTTGTTGTTCAAAAAAATCCAAATGCAGTTTGATTGAATGCATAATAATAACAACATGATTTATGAAAATTAATAAAAACCTAGTTATCTGTTTTTGCAAATTAACTCATATGTGTTCTCAGATGTCGTTCTTTTATACCGTCAGAGATGGTTTCAGATGTGTCTTCTAACAGTCATTATGAAAAATAAGTTATTATTATAATGAATATAAAAATTGATAAATAGCTTACCAAGACTATACAGGTGTGCCTCTGGTCTGTTCTTCAGATTGAGATGGCCAGTATGACGATATAAGCCCTTGATTCAAGCCCTTTCAGCTCCGTGTGCTTTCTCTATCTCTGAAAGTGCACCGACGCGGATGACGCAGTTATTTTAACAACACCAGAAACACGGAGGGCAGCAAAATTATAGATTTCTTTCAATAAAACACAGAAAAAAAAATTGTTATTTTTCTTAGTATCTATTTATATCGAGCCTAGCGTTAGTTCAGTCAGGCCACGGAGGCACAGGCTGCTACCAGCTGATGCCATCAGCTGTCAAATCGCTCCAATCACCACCTCTCTCCTATTAGACACGGGACATATATACATGGCACTACTGTAAGTATGCTCAAATGGCTCGCAAACCTCCCTCCCTCACCATTATAAGAATGAGCATATTACTGTGCACCTTCTTGTTTTCGTTTCTCTGTTTCAGATCACTAAGGCTTTCAAGTCCTGGTTGGCATGGACCTCACTGCTGAGAGACACTCATCCTCATAACCAGGCTTCAAGATAGATGTCCCACTGCCACATCTACACGATTACCACTGTTTGCTTTTAAAGACATTTATTAAGTGTCTTAATGGTCATGTATTTCCAAGCTGACGGTTCCGGGGGGTTAATGTTTTAAGCTCTTGTATGTTCAATTAATTTGGGAGCAAGAACCCCCTTAAGAAACCATACTGCCAAAGATAAATTTTGTTGAAATAAACTCAAGTAACTTGTGAAAATGGTCCTGTCTGAACTATCTTTAACCTGTTCAAACCAGATTTAATTTAATTTAATTTTTATTTGATTGGGACAGTGCATTTTAATGAACATAACATGGAGTACATGCATGTAAAAATGCCGGATTATAGCCAAAGGCTAATTTCCATCCGTGGTCCCACGTGCTAGGATCACACAGATGTGGCAAGATGTTTCTGATCTACATTAAGCATTTTAAACATTTCGATTTAAACATTAAAGCATCCAAAAACAAGACGCGGAAAAGCTGAACAGAGTAGCTGGTTACTCGCGCGCTGTTCAATGTGCACGAGAGAGAGAGCCGCATATCACGGACAGCAACACTGAACCGAGCTCTCTTCTGCGAAGTTCTCCTCAAAGTCCCTCCTGCACCTGAACGAACAAATACAAATCGCAGTTTGAACAAACAAAAAGATGTGAAAGAGCCTAATTCAGTACTCGCGGTGTTCTGGTGTTCAGGACTCACGCAGAGAAAGGCGTCTCAAAACACTTGAACATCGAATTTGCTTATTTTTGCTCTTGTGCCGACAAATACATACAAAACATGTCAAAATATCCACATTGGAAATTATGCTCGAAAAAACTGTCAGTTATTTCTTAAGTGAAAGTAAACAGTTGAGGAAAAAAATGTGATGTGTATTATATTGGATGCGTTCATCGTGAGTTCAAGTGACCGCGCCTAATTTAGCTACTGGCTGCTGTAATGTTAATCCAAGAAAATGAAAATGAAAATCACTCACTTCTCTTGACTGAATTACTTTGTAGTTTTAACAGTCAAACCAAAAATTATTCAGACACCAGATATAATTTTTTATGTATATAGCACAAAAAAAAAAGAAGGTGTCTGAATAAATGTGGGTTTGATTGTATATTTCATTTTTACATTGAAGACTATCTAGTGCTATTTTACTTATTTAATTATTTGGTTTATGTACCTTGACACCTACAAACTTGAAAAAAACTTAAACATTGTGTAAATAGCACAAATAAATAAAAATAAACTAACATACAAATTAAACAATTTCAAACAGGGCCCATTGGTACAACCTTCACCGGGGCCCCGCTGACCCCAGCTACGGCCCTGCTCATGCCTGTTTCACACATACTCCGTCTGCAGTGCGTATGCAGTCCGAGTACGTTACATATGTGGTGCAGCACGGACTCGATGTGCTTTCACACAGGACGCGTTTGCAGTCCGCTACTTGGTATGTAAACGATCGCTGCACTGCTGCAGACGCACCGCTCCTGGAACGCAACTGGAATCCGTTAACATGGGTGAGTAAAAAAATATGCCATGCATACGCACTGCAGACGGAGTATGTGTGAAACAGGCGTAAGGTTGTTTGCACCTTGTGCAATGTGGAATTAGTTTACAGCTTTTTCAAGCACTTTGTGATGCAGGAAACAGGAGATGAGCCCCTTTTCTAATGCACCACCTAGCTTGATAAACCCCTTCTCAAAGACTTACTCTTTGTCAATTTTATTTGGGTAACAAACATATTCTGAATGCCTTCGGCAGAATTCAAATGAGCCATTTTAATCTAGATTAATCTAGATTAATTTCAAGATCACAGTGAGATTAATCTAGATTAAAAAAATTAATCTATGCCCACCACTAGTCTAAATGTAAAAATACAATTAATAACCTCACATGGCCTCGCATGTATCTAAATGTAAAAATACAAATCTTAATTTTTTTTTTTTTTTTTTCATCCGGACCTCGGCTTGGGAAAAACTTAGAGGTTGCACCTTGGAACTTTAATTGAATACCCCTGACTTATATTTAAAAAAATAATTTTATTTGTATGGTTTTGTAACATCTGTGTCACATATTTTCTTATGTGTCAAGGTTGATAGAACTTGTAATATAGAATTTGATTACAGAAAACCTGTTTTGAACATGGTAATGGATTAAAACATATAACAGGCTGGATGTACATTAACCTTACATCTAAAAAAAAAAAAAAACAATCATAGATCATACAGTATATTTTGTCTATAGCCTATAAAAAAGCTTTGTAGGAAGATTTCAATACATGATCATTTTTTTAGCAAGCCATTAAATGACTTGACTCGGACTCCATCTTAAAAACTTGTGAACATCTCTGGTGAAGACAACACTGTGTTTTATATTTACAGTGATTTATTCAGGTTCTGTAGTAGGCATAATTTCTTACTTGAAAGCTGAATGTTACATAGGCACCATTATCATTTAGAGGTTCAAGAAGAGGTACCAAATAATGTGCATCATATTTTTCTCTACAGCTCAACCTTTGGTCATTTTGCATTCTCAAAAGGACATGTAAAAACAACGTCATATAGTAGTCCGCCAAATGAATTAGCTAAAGAGGCTGTTTGCTTTGCTCAGTAAAGATGTCTTATATTTAGTCTTCATTGATCTCTCAGTATAATCTCCCGCTTTGAGTTCTTCAGTCAAGTATGAAAAAGGGCCTGAAAAGTATGTCTGTTTACACTGATGCCTACATTGCCTTCATCTACATATAAATTGGAAGCATGTATATAAGACTCATAAATGCAGAGTTCAGATGAGTTCAGAACAGTTGTCATCTCATCAGGGAGTTAAGAGTTGATTAGAAAGCAAGATTTCTGGCATTTTCTCAAAGCATAACGACTTGGATATATAGAGAATTTGGATGCAAGCACTACATTCAGAGTGCCTGATTGATTGCTGCTGGTCAAGAGTGAATAAACTAATTACTGTTTGGTTGTCAAGCTCAGGGGCAAAAGGAAACTTATACAACGGTGCAATCGCAGTACATATTTTATCACAAATGCACTTAACTTCAAAATGTTTGTCCAATATGTGTGTAGTGATTTATTATTATCCAATTTCCCAGTTAAAGTATCCAAATATCCTTCAAACAGGAAAAAAAAAAAAAAAATGTAAACATTAAAAACATTTTATGCGCTGGTGCCTCACGCGCACATATTCATTGTAAACAGCGCAGTTCAGCATGAGCAGCGGTCTACTGTGGCATATTTTTGCTCATTATAATATTTTTCCGTCGATACTGAAACACATGTGAACCACAAAGCCTATTTTACCTAATAAATAATAGTTTAGCTGCAAACACGCAACATCACGAATATGGAAACATTTGGATGTGTCCAGAATGAGAGAGGTAAACCCAACAAGTAAGCTAAGTGGATATACTGTATATCAATTTATTTTATTTTATTATTTATTTCGTGTTTATCCCATTTTTTTATTGCATATTAAAATTTAAGAAAAAAAAATCCTTCATGGTAACATGTATTCAAGGTCTTCTGTTATTTAGGCTATATTTAATATTCACTGTGGCATTTTCACCCGTTTAAACTTAAAATTCCATGAGATTTTAAATTCAGATTTAAACTAGTATAAAAATGCATTAAATTGCTTAAATTATTTCTATAAGTTAAAGTAGCCAACCATAAAAATGTGTTGTCATGACCTTTTAATCGTATTTGTTTACAGTCTGATAACAAGCTGTATTCGTTTTCCTTTTTTAGTTTATTATTATTTTTGTTTTAGTTTATTGAAAATAAATTAGCTAAAATAGAAGCAGACACGTTTAAATTAAAACAACCACAGAAACATGACTAAGTCTTGAGGGAAATATAGGTTTTATTATTTTTATAACTTGCAGATCTCACAGACGAACGTCTTAATATTGTCGCACATTAGAAATGTTGGGTGAGATAAAATGTGCACGATAACATTAAGCAAATCTCTTCGTCATCGTCACTCTTTATTATTAAGCAGGAGTTTACGCACAGTTAATGCGTGTGCGTGCGCCGTGCTCATTGTGGTGTGTGTGTGACTGACAGACAGCCTCCCCGGCGCGCATGAGAGATCTCGCAGATCTCACAGACAAACGTCTTAATATAATCGCACATTAGAAATGTTTGGTGAGATAAGATGTGCACGATAACATTATTAAGCAAAAATACATAGTACATTATTATTTTTTTCCCTTCCAGTACCGAAAGCCCCGGGGCCAGTTTAATACCGGGTTTCGGTACACATCCCTATTTATACCTGACTTATATTTTTTCCTCTCACAAACCTTTTTAGCGTGTTAAAAAAAAAAAAAAAAACACATGCAGCAAACAGAAAATAGGTGATTAATCCGTAAAGACGACTTATATATTTTTTCCTCTGACAAACTTAATTTATTTTTTAGCGTGTTTAAAAAATACAAAAATTAAGAAAACATGCAGCAAATGAAAATAGGCGATTAATCCGTTAAAATGTTATACTTCAGAGCAGAGCCTGGGGCTAATCTAGGCTATCCAGGGTTTTTTTTTTCATTGCATTTGAAAATGACTTCGTTCATCACATTCACTTCACGTGCTCTGGCGCAGATCCGCCTCCTTAAAGTTAGTTTAATAGTATTTAAATTCAAGTTTTAAAATAAAGGTTTTAATTGCTTAAATTATTTTTATTAATTAATAATATGTTATAATGTTTATTCTTGTAGAAAATACGTGTTTATTATTTAAGAAAATTAGGGAAAAAATAAGGGAGGATCCGAATATTTTTTTTGCTTCACCTATTTATGTAGGCTACAATTATTAAAATAATAATAATATAATGTCATTAAAAAATACCATTGGCCTGAGTAATTTTGACCCTTATATAATTGTGACTCGAATAAAAGAGAAAATAAAACCAAATTACTGTAGGTGGCGGTATGTGCTGATCGCTCCAGTCAGCCAGTAGATCGAAGAAGAAGACGGTTCAAACCTACGTAGTTTAAACGATGGATCTGCGACACAGGTACCATGGTACTGAGTGCGGGTCCCGTGCTCTGTGAGGCGGGAACAGAGGATTCCGCTTGGTCTTAAAGCCTTCCACAAAAACCCACGATCACAAATAACAATGATTTTCGTAAAATAATGATTCATTATCAATTGATAATTTTTTATAATCATTATGGTCATGTGAAAATAATAATATGGGCTGCGAGAAAATAATGAATACAGAGAGTATTGCTACTGAGTGCAGGCAAGTTTCAACTCAGTAACATGAAAACACACCTTTCCTCAGACCCAAAAAACAGACCGAGTTCAGTTCAGCTGGAGGAGGTTGGGCTTTTTGGGGTAGTTATGTATGGCTTGTGGGGGTCGAGATAAAGGTGTGAATCTTTTGCTCTGTCATATGGACAGTGTCTTATGAGGCTTTCATTTGCTGAACCGGTTTATATAGGACTGTTGTTTTGGTTATACACAAAAAAATGGTCTGCCCCCACGTACGATTTTTCTAGTTCTAGTCGTTCGTTTGTTATATTCAACTAATCAGAGGTTTATATTAAATTTACATAATCAAATCTGAATATATTCTGCGCTCAAGCACACGCATTAAGTTTGCAAAAAAGCACACGCAGAAGTAGCCTAATAATTGTGAAAAATGAGACATTTTAATTATTTATTAATAAACAAATGTTTTCTTGTCGGCTGCAGGATGAAATTCACAGTGCTGGCTCTCTCCGACGAGAGAAATGCAACATTCACAAATTGCACAATTTGTTTTCTTTTAAAAAAACATTTCAAGCTTTCTGTAGATGTTTTAAAGTATGTGATACACCACGATATTATGTTAATACAAAAAAAATTATAAATTTATTATCAGGAAACAATTTAAAGTGATGAGACGGCGCCTCCCTGTCATTAATGCACTTTAATAATTTTTGCACAAACACTTGATATACACCCATAATATAACAGCATATTCAGCAAGAATTAATGTTAAACATGTTTAGCTATAGCTTGATCAGAAGGTTACAATGACTGCAAGAGTCGAGCGGGATGTTAAGAGTTTGTCTGTTTCTTTTACGGATTATTCTCGGGTTAAAGCATGATTTAAACAGATTCACACGCAATTGCTTTCACAATAATCCATTCAAACAAATGTAATCTTACAGTGTTACTAGATTATCAGCATGCTATCTGATTTTGAAATCTTGAAGAAGTTAATCGATCTGTTTAGATAAAATAACTGACAAAACTGTACTGTTATTTTCATCACAAGCAAAATGTTCACAGCAGAAAGCAGCAATTAAAGATTTAATGCTTACAACGTTATTCGTTTGGCATGTGATATAGGGAAAAAAGTTTACACAAAATAGCTTAAACCACTTTGAAACTCTCCTGTTATTTTATTATTATTATTATTATTATTATTATTATTATTATTATTATTATTTTATATGCTACGTTATGAACATAAAATTTCAAACATACTGAAATACTTTATCCACGGAGTGAAGGCGGAGTGTGTTTCTGGTATCAGTGCGCGCAGAGGGGAAGTTGTTGCTGCTCACAGACTCTGCTGTGAGTGAGAGATGTTCCACCTGAAATAATAATGATGAACGCGGCAGCACAAGCACAGCACATCCGCCAAAAATCAACCTGCAGCAATGCTCGTTGCTCGACTCGCCAAGCTTTACTTTTTTAGGTCGCATGGCAGTAAATAATTTGATAATATGACCATGTAGTCAATACAGATATTTAATAAAAAACATTAAAACATTAAAAGCAGGGCTAAATAAAACAATAAAAAACGCACGCGAGATCTACACCGGACACATGGGTTGGGGTGATCCAACAAAAGACAACAGAACACAGTGATGGATACACTGTGCACGATCCCCATCAGTGAACTGATGCTCGTTCTGTTTATGACAAAATGTTCTGACACTGTGTTCAGATGATTTGACACTATAGTGTGATGTTATCAAGTTTAGACACACTTTTCGCTGTGGGGCACAGATGACAACTCTCGTGTCTGGTGTAGACACACAGAAAGTGTCTGCTCTATTTACAAATAAGTTCTATAAGAAAAAAAAAAAAAACTAAACCAGCGGCATAACGAGATGGAAATATAGACTAGAAAATATATTAGGTCCTCCGTCCATGACACGGACTCACTGCAGAGCTGCCAGTTTGAATCTTAACAGCTCTTAACGCCGAGTGGATGGTTAGATGCATGATGGGCTAGTATTTAATAAATAAATAAATAAAAATAAAGGTCTTTCCAGCATTAAGGTAATAACATTACTATTTTTTTAATCATCTTGTTGCAGTTATAAATTTGACTGCTAAATGAATGATAAAGAACTATGTTAAAACTTGTTTTGTAAAATTTCCTCGTCATTTGAATATTGATTTAAAAATCGGTTTAAATCATAAATCCGTTTATTTTTTTTTCTAAAATAAAAAAAAAATCTAGGATTTTTCAGCGAGGCAAAACTGACGTCTATTAGCGAAAATGAGCTTTGATGCACTTGTTTGATAACTTGTGGTTAAAGCGCCACTCAGCGGTCAAAGGCTGCAAATGCACTTTATACCGCCGCCGCGGTACGTGCGGCGGTAAAAAGGGACTTTTGAATGTCTACTTAGTGTATATATATATATATATGAAGTATTAAGACTTCTTTTTTAGAAGTTGTACTTTGACTCATTCAAAAAAAAAAAATTAGTTTCAGCTATTGTGTTCAAAATAACATGTTTTCAAATTCAGTCAGGGGGTTGTATGGATATTGTTATTTATTTATATAATATTTATATATTTTATTATCAAGGGATCCATATATCACTTTGTTTTAGGTCACCAGCACTAGATAGCCACCAGATACTTTTCCTACAGATCTTTCACATACAGGGATCGTACAAAAGGCACATTCTTTTTTTTTTTTTTAATACTGACCTGAATAAAATATTTTGAACAAAATGCATTTACAAAAAGTACTTTGTTGTTCTTTGTTTTGCTTTGTGATTGTTGTTCATGAGTGTAGAGTAGTGCTTGTTGATTGTCTTTTCTCCGATCACAAATGCAGACATGGTTTAATGTTTATGCAACCCAGTTACCCCCTGCTCTGCACATTTTGTATGTTTCTCTTATCGTTACAGACGTTTGTTCAACGTTAGTGCCCTGCAAAGTGGAAATCACAGGATATTTTGCCATGATTCCAGTTCGAAGCGAATGTATATGTTACATAAGCGGTGCATTGAAGTGTGCTAGATGAGAGTTTAAATTGTTTATTTACAGGGGTATATGATGTCACACTTGTCCGTGTGTGAATACAAATCCATGAATGAAGTTACGAAGTGAAGTAAACTTCAACAGAGCAATGAACACTGTGTAGGGTCAACCATGTCAATTGGAACACAGTTCATGCACGGAGCTCAATTCTAATGAGCTGATTATCTGAATCAGGTGTGTTAACACAGAGAGACATGAATTAAGAACCGATGGTATTGTCATTTTAATCCGTAATTATGTCCCCACTAAATGCAACAATTGCCTCAATCATAATGGGTTTTAATGCTTTTGTCTCGGCACTCATCAAGTAAGGGGGCGTAACATTTCCATCACACGATACACCACACAAACCTATTTCATTAAACCAACTACACAAAATAATGTTATTTTTAGCAGCATCATATGACCCCTTAGAAATGACCTCATATTTCATTTTGAGATGTTGATTTCTCGTAAACCTCCATACTAATTTAGTTTGACTTATTTGGCTTATTACTTTCAGCGGCTGACATTCTCTTGCCTTGTGAAACTGATCTGGCTATTAGTAACAACTTTTATTGATCTATATGTTCCGGTTATTGATCTATAAGTTAGTTGTAATCTGTCATGAAGGTTTTTGTCGACAACAGACTCGCTTAGCTGGCAGTTGCCATTACACATCAAGCTTTTGTCCATATCATATCTTTCCCTTTAAGAAGATTGGAGCAATTGTGGTAGGCAAGTGGAACTAATGCCTTTATCTACCGTTGTTTGTTTCTGTTACAGGGTTATGGTCAATACTGCTGTGAAGACTAGCAAGCTAGACGTTGAGTGGAATTCAGGCCAGGCTTTGATAGCAACACTTCTACATTCGTTGGTTCACCGTGCCTCCTTTCCTTGGCACACAACTCAATTGGTGACAGGACATTCAGGCTTGTTTTTAGTTCGATTTGTATTTTTTTATCCCCTCCTTCATATCCTTCATGGTGTAGATTTGACAAAAGGAAATTAGCCTGTTATCTGAGAGGCCATGCATTCAGACATGGCGCCATATCCAATCTTTTCTCAGAGACAGGGGGTTTTATGGACTCTTCAAGGGGAGCCAAGGTCTTTCTTCCTCACTGCTCATGCTGAAAGGTCTCTCTCTCTCTGTCTCTCTCTTCTTCCATTTTTATATTTATTTTTTATAGGAAAGATGATCTGCTCCTACACTTTCTCAGAGGCCATCTTCTTTTCTATTCACTCTTTATGTCTCACTGCCCTACAAGCCTTACTCTCATCTCTCCATTCATACTTTTATTCAGCAAACATTAAAATAAAGAAAGTTCAGACAGGAACCACTTCGGCAAGTTTACTTGAGTTTATTGAACACAATTTATCTTTGGTGGTATGGTTCCTTATGGGGGTTCTTGCTCCCAGAATAACTGAACATACTAGAGCTTTAACATTAACCCCCCGGAACCATGAATTTAGAAATACATAAAAATTAAGACTTTTAATAAAGTCTTTAAAGCAAATGATGATAATCATGTAGATGTGGCAGTGGTACGTCTATCCTCTAGCCTGGTTATGAAGATGGGTGTCTCTCTGCAGTGAGGTCCATGCCAGCTAAGATTTTTGGAAGCCTTAGTGATCTGAAACAAACAAGACGACAGCCAGAAGGTGCGCAGTAGTGTGCTCATGCTTATAATGGGGAGGGAGGGAGGGTTGCGTGCAGTTGAGCATACTTACCGAGCAGTAGTGCCACGTGTCTATATATGTCCCATATCTAATAGGAGGGAGGTGGTGATTGGAGCGATTTGACAGCTGACCGCATCAGCTGTTCACAGCCTTGCCTCCGTGGCCTGACTGAACTGACGCTGCGCTCGATTAATGTTTTTTTAAATTTATTTTTTATTTTTTTGTCAAATAATTGCAGGTCTTTTGAAAGAAAAACAAATAATAATAAGCAGCATAACATTATTCAATCAGTATTATTAACTTGCAGCAAATCAGCATATTGGAATGATTTATGAAGGATAATGTGACACTGAAGATGGGGTAATGATGTTGAGAATTCAGCTTTGCATCTCAGGGATATATATTTACATGGATAACAGTTATTTCATCATTAAGATATTACAATTTGTACTGTAATATTTTTTAATAATATTGCTGTTTTACTGTAATTTGTAATCAAATAAATTTACACATATGTATACAGCATGCAGGCCACAGCTGCAAGTCATCAGCCAGATAAGCCATGTGAGGCCCAACCCTGGAGAGATACTTCTCCACTAAGCTGAAACATAATCTGTTCTCTCTAATGAATTTCAGAAAGCAGCGTATGACCAATCAGCACCGCCATGAGCACCACACAGACTAACTGCACCTGGACACCTGCACAGAGAGCACTTTCTCAGCGGACCACCAAATTTCCCCTGTACTAAAACAGAACTGTACTCTTTTAATTATTCTAAAAAGCAGAGCCGGACAGTAACGGAGTATATTTACTTGAGTACAGTACTTAAGTACAATTTTGAGGGATCTGTACTTTACTCTAGTATCATTTTTGGGGAGTACTCATAACTTTACTCAAGTACATTTGAGAGGCAAATATTGTACTCTTTACTCCGCTACATTTCTATCCATAACCATAAGTACCCGTTACTTCTTCGGCCCCGTCCACACGGAGACAGAGTTTACCCCAATCCGATCTTTTTTTTTCCTCGTCTCAAGAAATATCCACATCCACATGAAACCACAAAACGATATACATGCCAGACCAACATGTGGCGCTGTAATTCTGCCACAGAGATACACTTAAAACGGAGAAGAAGACATGGACTATGCTCATAAACCTTACGCGTGATACAAAAACGAACATGGAACAATACATTTATTAATCCGTGTTAATGTTAGTTAATAAAAATACAATCGTTCAGTGTTTGTTCTTGTTTTTGTTGCGGTTACGTGATGTAGCGATGTCTGACTAGGGGCGAGACGTGGGCTGATGACTTCATCATTTCAGAAAATATACGGATTCGCCGTCCACAATAAAACGCAAAGGCGGCGTTTTCAAATTTATCCACTCTGGGACCCGGTTTAAAACACATACCTGTAGATTGTGTGTGTGAAAATGGTGTTATTCTGAAAGTATTTGAGTGACTATTACTGGAATAGCGCATTTGTTGTGATCATCTGACTAACACTTTCTCTTATCTCTCATCCGTCTTGAGACGGCCGGAACAATAGCGCATTTTCGGCCGTAGTGACGCTTTCTAAACCTAGCAGATTCAGTGCTGATCCTTGGGCTGGCGTACAGCGGCGAATAACTGGGTTGTCATCTCTATTTACTCTTTTAGCAGAAATATTGTCATTTCTATTTTATTCTTTTAGCAGAAACATTGTCATTTAAAGTATTTACGTTTGTAAAATTGTTATTGTCTGTTTTTGAATGTTTTGTATGTATTTCTAAATCCGACCTGAGAAGGGCGTACTTTTAAAATATTGTAATCATCGGGCGACGCAGTGTTGGAAGGCTATTAATGAGCGTTTGCCAGTGAGTGGTTGTTTTTATTTTTTTGTGTAAACAACTGATTCCATCTGTCCACCTGTGATAAGGGTTCAACCAAAAGACTATTACGTGGAAAGTGTGTGTGTGTGTGTGTGTGTGTGGTTGCTTATGTCTCAATTTGTCCTCTCTTCTCTTTTATCCAGAGTTCTGTGTGCTTTGCACTTTATGTACAAATGGGTCCCCGGCCCATCTTTTACCGGGGTGGCGTAGTCTATTTTTGTGCCATAATTGGTATTGTATTGTGCTTAAGAGAGCAAGTTGCCAAATAAATGTAAGCACTCTGGCAGTAGTAATGCAATATTTAGAAAATGTACTCTGGATACTCAAGTACTTTTAAAAACATGTACTCCAGTACTTTTACTTAAGTAGACATCTGACTGCAGTACTTTTACTTGTACTTGAGTAAAATTTAGCAAGGGGTATCTGTACTTTTACTCAAGTAATGAAGCTGTGTACTCTGTCCGCCTCTGCTAAAAAGTATGCTGTGTTATCAATACATACAAAAAATGACCATTTCTATTAAAAGCATACTGTATATTTACTATGCACTGCAAAAACCATTAAAGTCTGTTGCAAATTCCAATGTACATTATACGGTAGATACTCAACATGCCATATGAACAATTTATATAAAAAAGGTTGCATGCTAAAGGGTTGATGCTAAAGGGTTACTTCACCCGAGAATTAAAATTTCTCAATCTTCTACTCACCCTCGAAGTATCCTAGGTGCATGTGACTTTCCACTTTCAGAATAATCCAATTGAAGTTACATTAAAAATTGTCATTGCTCTTAAAAGCCTTTGAATGGGGTAAGTGGGTGTTTATCGTCAACTGTTCAGAAGACATGAAATAAAGTGCACGCATCTGTAATAATATGTGCCTCACATGGCTCTGGGGGGTGAATAAAGGCCCCCTGTAGCAAATCCATGCATTTTTGGAAGATAAATATCCAGATTTCAAACGTTATAAACACTTTTTTCCTCATTTCTGATGACAGTGGAGAACCGGAAGACGTGCAGGCAGATGTTGTAGATCATCAGCACTGCATGGTTAGTGATGTGCATGGAGAGAGAACAAAACAAGACTCTGGTCATGAATTAGAAGCACAAAACAAGTTTTTGTAAAGAAAAACCAAGAGGAGACTGGTTTTCCTTTGATAAAGTAAAAAAAACTTTGTTTCCTTTGGTCCTACATTTCCCAGAGGTGTGCACAAGCGACACATATGTCTTCCGGTTTCCAACAAACACCTGCTTACCCCACTGAAAGTCTTGGAAGAGCAAGGACAATTTTTTTTAATAAAACTTTGATTGGATTATTCTGAAAGAGGAAAGTCACATACACCTGGGATGCTTAGAAAATGGATGGGTCATTCTCGGGTGAGCTAACCCTTTAAAGCAATTCATTTGAAACAGACAAATTAGTGAGACTATAGAGTATAGGGAGCTTGCATGTGGAACATTTCTAGAAATTAGATAAAATCACAAATCATTAGTTTTTCTTAGGCTCATTAGTGATGTACCAAAGTGAATGGTTCACCACGGATCACAGACACAGGCTGCTGGGGATAGAGTTTGGTTCTGTTATTGCCAGTCTTTCAATCTTTAGCCTGTGTCTGTCTCTCACTTGCTTTCCCTCGTCTCTTTGTAAAGGTCAAGCACTGATGGAGTATTATAAATTACTTTATAAGCTTTGGGACATACTATTACATCATACAATTGCATTTTTAATGGACCACTATGTTGCATAGTTACATGCACACTATACTGTAAACTGGCCAGTCAGTCATCTTGTCACAGTTAACATCCTCAACGTTTCATTTAATTTCACTTAATGTCCTACCGCATCGGAAACAAAATATTTTTAATGTTGATCTGCGAGCCGTGGGTCTTCATCTGAGAACTGCTCATAATTTTGTGTAAAGATGCATTTAAAAGTAAATGGCAAACGTAAGCTTATAAAAGTTGGCATTGTTGCAGATGAAATATAACACAGATAACATTAAATAAATAAATAAATAAATAAATATTGTTTAGCAGTTTGAATGTTGAACCGGTCTCACACATACGCCACATTTGTAGTTTTTTAATGCTTTTCATTAGTGTTTGTAGTTCTGAACCGAATCATTTGAATCATCACTTATAGTTATCTCGCATACTATTTAGAATGGATAGAATGAACATTTGGACAAAGGGTTTGTGCACATGGCCTCTTGGGTGGTCCTTGGCTATTCAAAGTGGCAGAGGTTCCCAGAGATTATGCCGTCAGTCTGAACTCTGAAGATCTGGTTACACAAGATTGCTGCTGACCAGGGCCGGCGCGAGCTCTCTGTTTCTCTAGGCAAAATCGTACCGTGCCACCCTCACTTCATATTCACAATTAAACAAGATCTTTAAGATGCATGTGAAAGACTTTGATTATTGATTTGGTTTATTGGTACAACTGCATTAAAATAAAGCAGACATGGGCATGTTTCAATAAAACTCCACCAAAAGCACCATTGAAAGATTTTCATGTCAGGGTCATTATAGTTTAGCATTTTTAAATTCATTTTTTATTTTAATATCGCTTTCAATATTCTTTTCTTTTTTTCATTAATAATTTTGTTAATTTTAGTTTAGTATTTATTTTGTGAAAAAGATTCATAGCCTATTTAGTTGTTATACAGCTTAGTTACAGTTTAAATTTTGTTAATTAAAGTTTAGCAGAATTAACAGAACACTTAGAGAGCGCAGATCAAAGACATTTATTTTAAGCTTATTGATGTAAACCTCTAGTGGCACAAAATTAAAGCATGCTGAGATTGATTAGAAAACTTATTTATATTATTATATTATTTATTTTTGATTATTATGTTTAGTTAGGTGTTCAATAACTGATGTTGGTTTAGTTTAGTTTTAGTTTTTCATTTATTTTGACATCTTTCTTTCTCTAAAAGCCTTTTGTTCTTAATACAAATTTTATCGTTTAAACATGTATACAGCATTTCTTATTTAAACTCATTTAACAAGCATTTTAGATGCAAAAATGAATCATTTAATCATCGCAAAAATACTTGTTTAGGTGACTTGGTTCGCTTTGCATAAAATAAAATTATTTACAGCAAAGAAAAAATCTGTTTTACAGATTAAATAAAACATGTACAAACTTATATTTGACCAAAAAGATATGCAAGTCGGCGGCACTGAGAACTACTCCCAGCTGAAGAGAATGCAAAATATCTGTGCTCATTAAAAACACTGGGTTGTTGAGATTCTCCTGTCCCAGGAGCTGGGTTACACAAAACTACCAAAAAAAAAAAAAAAAAAAAAACTATAATGGGACCTCACATTTTACAAATTAAACACTGTTCTCAGCTTTATAAATGATAAAAATTAAAAAAAAAAAACGGTTTTGGTTTTGGTTTACACACTCGCACACACCATTCATCAATACCAAATATTTTTGTTAAACACTAGTATTATTTAAATAAAATATTATAGGATAATATTAAAGGGGTCATATGATGCAATTTAAAATTTTTCCTTTCTCTTTGGAGTGTTAGAAGCTCTTGGTTCATGAAGATCTGTAAAGTTGCAAAAACCAAAGTTAAGACTCTGCCACGCCCCCCTAAAATGGCTCGTTCTAACACGCCCCCACATGTCTACATCACTATGTGGAAATATTTGTGTAATGCCGCCCAAATGTTCACCCAAAGAAAGAAGTTGTGGTTTCAGTAACCGCAGTAAGTGTTGAAGCAGCCATGTCAGGGAGATGCTGTGTGTATCTAGACGAAAGCAAAAGTACTTTATTTGGCCTTTTGAAAGTAGATGCATTTAGGAATCTTTAAGATTACTTACAACAGAACAGCAATGTATTTTATGGATGACTGTTTCCTGAACCTAGGAGAGGAGGTAATTCTGACTTTGCTACAAACATTCTGGTACTTCTGAATCAGCTACTAAGTATGTTTTGTTATTAGTTTAAGTATTTGCTATTGAATGTTAAAATGCTGAGTTGTGCGTGTCGTGAGCGCAAGCGTATGTGTGTGCAAGAGAGACAGGGTCACATCACAAAGTCAGCTGTCATTTTCTATAATGGTATTTTTATGTTTTTAAACTTTAATTAAATGAGAATAACCTATGAGAATGATTGTCATTACAATGAACAAACAAACAAACTAATCAAGCAAGTAAACACGTCCTGTTTTGGGACAATGTGCTTAATTGGAATGAATACATATATGTATATACAGTACAGACCAAAAGTTTGGACACACCTTCTCATTCAAAGAGTTTTCTTTATTCATAACTATGAAAATTGTAGATTCACACTGAAGGCATCAAAACTATGAATTAACACATGTGGAATTATATATGGAATTATATACATAACAAAAAAGTGTGAAACAACTGAAAATATGTCATATTCTAGGTTCTTCAAAGTAACAACCTTTTGCTTTGATTACTGCTTTGCACACTCTTGGCATTCTCTTGATGAGCTTCAAGAGGTAGTCACCTGAAATGGCCTTCCAACAGTCTTGAAGGAGTTCCCCGAGAGCACTTAGCACTTGTTGGCCCTTTTGCCTTCAGATCCGGTGACTGTGGAGGCCAGGTCATCTGGCGCAGCACCCCATCACTCTCCTTCTTGGTCAAATAGCCCTTGATGCCTTCAGTCTGACTCTACAATGAAAATAAGGAAAACTCTTTGAATGAGAAGGTGTGTCCAAACTTTTGGTCTGTACTATATATATATATATATATATATATATATATATATATATATATATATATATATATATATATATATATATATATGAAGAGTTCGGTTGCAAAACGCGATAAACGCCATTTTTTGATTTTATTATTGGAAATCACTGTTCAGATGTACCTTAATCTATGTGTGAATTGCTGCCATTAATAAGATAAAAAAAATTTACATTTTAAGCCTACTACAAAATGTATTTTTTCACAAAACGCAATATCCGCCAGCCCAGTTTCTTTACAAAGTGCGATATAACGGTTAGGCTATAGAATGTTCAGGATGCTGCGCAAGCTCAGGATGTCACGCGAGGAGAGAGTCACCGCCGGTGAAGTTCTCCGAGTTTGCTCAGTGATTTAACGATAATATCAAAACAAAGAACATATATTTTTAAAAAGAGGATTCAATAGGCTAACTAAAAAATGTTTACCATTTAATTGGCTATTATTATTATTATTATTATTACTACAGTGAAATAATTAATTAAATATGACGGGGCGAGGCGAGCTTGTGTCGCGGACTTTGTGCAACAGAGACAAGAACTGTGACACCGCGGCTCTGCCCGCTCTGATCATACAGGTTTGGTTTTCAGCAGCGGTGTGGAAGGAGCCTCCACTCTTTCTGTAACAAGCTACAAGTCGTTTATCTAACTAACTTAATCTTACTTATCTAAATTGTAACTAATCACAAATAGTCCGAAGCTGTTTAAGAACTGTAGGTAAAAAAAGTATAAAAAACTTTTTTTCCAAATTTGTTTAAACTTTATTTATATATCAATACATAATTAAAATGTAAGTACTCTGAAAAAGAAAGTATAAAAATCGAGTGTCTGTAGACCTCTCACGACTGTTGACAGCTCATTATTTCCATTCACTCCACCCCCTCCCTTCTGGGCTCCTTCCAAAGCCTCTACTACGGCTCGCTAAGTAATGTTATGTTAGCTATATTACGCAGCTACGTGTGCTAATGACACATGCTTCATGAAAAAATAAACAAAAAAATATGTATGATCAAAATACAAAAAGAAAGATTTACCTGTCCAGCAGAAATAAAGCCATCAAGGAGTCACTTTTCAGCCCCTTGAGTTCCCTGAGTTCTCGCCATCGCTGGAAAGCCACGCCGATATTTTATATCTTTGTTTATCCAAAGACTTTTTTTTCATTGCCTTTTCTTGTACTGTTACTGTCTTCCTTTTTTGCCTGGTTTGCCTTCACTAACTGCATAGGCCGGTACTGTGAATTTTGCTTGCTGTTTCTCTGCCATTGTTTTGATATTCCTAGGATCCGTGCCTATTGAATTCCTCAAATCAAACGTGCGCGCGCAAGTGGGCAGGTCATGTGTGGCAAAAGGGTGGTTGCCATGGTTGCGAGAGAGTGACAGTCGCCTAAGCCAATTCTATGTTTCGTCCCGAATGGAAATAATGAGCTGTGTTTAATACAGATATAACGGTCTAGAGTCACTCGATTTTTATACTCTTTTTATCAGAGTACTTACATTTTAATTATGCATTGATATATATAGAAAGTTTAAACAAATTTGGAAGAAAGTTGTTTATACATTTTTTACCTACCCTGTCTTTAAGGATGGTTGAAACGATAAACATCCTGTAGTTTGTTTGCTCTGACAGCTCAGCTAGCCAGGCAGCGCAACGGTGCTTTTTTTTTTTTTTTTTTTTTTTAATGCCCACTGTCCCTATGTGAAGCACAAGCACACAGACACACACACACACACAAACAAAACATTGATTCACTAGCTTTTCTTAATGGTATTACAGTAGTAGAATATAGCCTAAGGTGAATATATAGCGTTTTGCAAAAAAAAAAAAAAAATGTTATGTTGTGTATGTTCTGGCCAAAACTATCTCAGAATCGTATTATTATTAATCAATCTTTGTATATACTATTCCATATATTTATGATGTATTGTTTTTTTTAACCAATTTAAGATGTTTGACAATGTTAAGATAAATATGTTGCATTTTGGCATGGTTTTTGACTTATTTATGAACTATTTATGGACATAAAATTAAATAAAAATATCCTGGATTTGAAGAATATTGTGTCCCTGGCCTTCACTGAGCTCAAGTTATAGTTTAATGTACAAAAAATTGTGAATGAACTTGACTGTTGATGTCTTAAATAATAATAATAACCAACATTTCTCAAAATGGATATATCTCGTTTTGCAACGAAACTCTTCATATATATATATATATATATATATATATATATATATATATATATATACTTTTTTCTTCTTTCTTTAGTGGCTTAGGCATGTTCCTGTGAGATTCACTCATAAACTGGTTTAATTTAGTACATATCTGTTTGTATATTAAGTAACGGAAATGTGCTTACAATGATCAATACTTCTCAAAAATGAATGTCAATCTATGGAAAGCCATTGTCCTGAGAATTCAATGTAATTAGACTACTGGTGAAGATAGGTTGATGATCATTTTGAGAATATAAATAGTTAATAGAGAGACCAATCAATCATCTCACATTACCCATAACTCTTAGTTCTCAATGAATGTGGCCATCGTCAAAAACCAACAAAATCACAGTATTTTCCAAAGATCATTAACTGCTTTTTCATGGAGTCCAACCAATGTAGGGTGACAATTATTCTCTGCAGACGGGTGTGTTTTCCTCTTTTGTTTGGGCATTGATTCATGGCAGTGGGTTGTTAGAAAAATGTGAGATGCTGTGCATCATTAGTGCTGATTCATTTATGAAGAATAGATTGATTTCATTCCACAGTAACTGCGTTTCTAAAACATGTCCTCCATTTGGTTATGAATTCTTTCAGAGTTACACATGACAGTCTAATCACATTTCATGAATAATGTAATAAGAATTAAGATTGGAAGGGGAGGAGTTCAGCATTGTAATTCACTGTACTCTGAGTTAAATCACTGCTTACAATGTTTAACCTCATTATGAAATATGGTAATTTGGGAACAATATCTCATGGTGGTATTAAAACTTTGAATCTCATGTTGTTGTTCTTTGCAAAGTTGTATAATTTACATATCTGTCCTTTTCATAGAATGTCTGGAAATGTATATTACTATAGTAACACATGGCAGTATATTTGCATGCATGACTCGGATTTACTTGGTTTAAAAAACTCAAAAAAAAATAGTACATCAACACATGTACAGTGCTGCTTGAAAATTTGTGAAACCTTCAGAATTTTCTATATGTATATCTGCATAAATATGACCCAAAGCAAAATCAGATTTTCCCACAAGTGCTATAAGAGAACCCAATTTATTCAAATACATTTGTTTAAATAAATTATGTATTCAGGAAGATTATCCAGTATTTCTTATGTAAGTGGCAAAAGTGTGTGAATCTGTAGGATTAGCACTTAATTAAGGCCGTCCACACAAAGATTTTTAGCTGTATATGCATAAATTTTGTATCGTATAAGCGTTTCGTCCACACGGATAAGGCGTTTTGGGAGAGTGAAACCGATATTTTTTGAAACCAAGTCCCAGAGTGGATAAATCTGAAAACGCCGCCCTTGCATTTTTGTTTGGACAGCGAATCCGCATATTTTCTGAAACAATGACATCATCAGCCTACGTCTCGCCCCTATTTCCACTATTTGTTCACAATCTATCTGACTGTGGATTTGTGGAGTCCAAACTCTTTAGAGATTGCTTTGTAACTTTTTCTAGCCTGATGAGCAACATCAGCTCTGTTCCTGAGGTCCTCAGAGATCTCCTTTGTTCATGCCATGATTCACTTCCAAAAACATGATCAGACTTTGATAGATCTTTGTTCTTTAAATAAAACAGCTACTAAAAGAGTAAGACTCTAAAAGCAAGATGTGTAAAAGTCTGTGAGTTTGCAAAGGAAGCCAGGTTGACTACTAAGCACCTAAAGATCTTTCTCACATTGGTTAATGTTAATGTTCATGAGTCCACCATCGGGGAAAACTGAACAACCATGGTGTGCATGGCATCTCCAAAAAGAACATTGCTGCCTGTCTGCAGTTTGCTAAAGATCATGTGGACAAGCCAAATTAAGGGCTCTTGGGAAAATGTTTTGTGGACAGATGAGACCGAAATAAAACTTTTTGGTTTAAATGAGAAGTGTTTGTTATGTTTGGAGAAAGGACAACATTGCATTTCAGCTTAAAAACCTTATCCCATCTTGTGAAAAATGGTTTTAGTAGTGTCATAGTTTGGGCTGTTTTGCTGCATTTGGGCCAGGATGGTGTGCCATTATTGATGGGACAATGAATTTTGAATTATACCAGCAAATTCTAAAGCAAAACTGAGTCTTAAGTGAAAGAGTTGAGTTGGAGAGGTTTTTATTTTATCAGAGGATGTATTGATTGATTAATTTGAATAAATATGCAAACATTTTTCTTTCAATTTAATCTATGTATTTATGTCCTTGATATTATATACATACAATTGTGGTATAAAATAATTTAAACTAAAGTATATATTCTAATATTTTATATATTATTCATTACATCTAAAATCTGGTAACTCAGTTAAATATTTTAATATGAATTTTAATAAATAATAATAAAACATTATTATATTATAAATACGAACACAAAAATATGACTTAATCTAATAGAAATATAATGTCATTTCTGGATATTAAATTATATGAAATATATCATATATATGATTTATTATAAAATATTAAATTAAATATGTGCATATTAAATCAATTATATCAATAAAAATGAAATGAAACTATTATATTATAAATATGCACAAACATAATTGTATTTATCAATGTATTTTTATTATAATGTCATTCATTTTAATATTATATACATAAAATTGTATGGTTTTAAATCATAATAAATAATACAAATTATTCTAATATATATTGTATATGATTTGTTATATATAAAACTATTGACATTTTATTTTTAATATCAAACTAATTATATTAAATAATTACCTGTAATTAATTAATTCATTCATTCATTCATTATTTAATTGACATAAAATATTTATTTAATAGTTTTAGTAATATAATAAATTATTTGCCTATACCTGGGAATTATATTAATTATTTTAATCATGTATTAGATTTCCCTCATTGTTAATCAGTTTACATGTCTCTTTACTTTGACGTATTGTAGCAGGGTTGACAAACTTGGTCCTAGAGGGCTGGTGCCCTGCAAAGTTTAGCTCCAACGTGCCTCAACACACCTACCTGGAAGTTTCTAGTCTGTTTAGTAAGACCTTAATCAGCGGGTTCAGGTGTGTTTAATTAGGGTTGAATTAAAGGTTAAACTCTGCAGGACACCGGCCCTCCAGGACAAAGTTTGGAGACCCCTGTTCTATAGAATAACTGGACATTCTTAAGAACTGTCGTTAAAAGAGAAAGAAAGCAGATAATTAAGCTCAAATCGATACGGACATAGTTTCAGGCCTCCCTCAGGCACTTCATCACACTGAGTGCATCTGATAAGGGTCCCATGGCTGATACCAGGTGCAACAGTCATATTACTGCAGACTAGCACCTGTTAAAAGACCCCTTAACTTATTGTCTTTGTAGGTTATATAACTAGAATAATCAGCCAGATGAATTTCTGACTTCCAGCCTTGAAGTCTTCTGCTCCAATCGAGTCTTGGTTTCAATATGACACTGTTGTGTTTGAAGGTCAGATTTATTCAGCATAGTTTTGCAGAATGACTTACAGGGCTATAGTCTGGTCTGTTTGATGTCAGCTATGATTTATTGTCTAAAGTGTGCCGGAAATGGTGGGTTGATGCGAATTGAATTAAAGCTTGTTGTGTTACCATTGTCAAGTTAACTCCAGTTCTGTAGACTTAAAGGAATAGTTCATGTAAAATAATAAATAAATAAAAATAATAAATAATAATAATAATAATAATAAATACATTAAAAAAAACATAAAAATGCTGAAAACTGACTCACCCTCAGGCTTTTCAGGATGTAGATGAGTCTGTTTCTTCATCAGAACAGATTTGGAGAAATTAAGCATTGCATCACTTGCTTACCAATGGGTCCTCTGCAGTGAATGGGTGCCATCAGAATGAGAGTCCAAACAGCTGATAAAATCATCACAGTAATCCACATGACTTCCGTCCATCAATTTATGTTTTATTCAGTGAAACTGTGTGTTTGTAAGACATTCACTGAAGTATTGAGTCAGCATATAATACCATACATTTCTCTCTTTTAATAACAACAAATACATTCTTCAGAAAACAATGATGTCCCCGCTCCATACAGCATTTTAATTTGTCTTATCCCAGGACCTGGGTGGGTTGTTTTTGACATTATAATTCCAAAGTAGCCTTTGTAAAGCCAACTTTTTCAAAAACAACTACAGACAGAAATAAAGTTGTGACTGCACCAGGAGCCCAAATTTCTCCCAGATTACTACCTTTTTAAGTTACTACATTCTACATTTGTATTTATTTATTTTTATTTTTGTCTAAAAGCCAAAAAAAGGGCAAAAATAACATCTAAGTTTTATTAATTATATTAATTGTAGCTACAAAAATACAGAAAAAAACAGGATTATTGGGAAATATTTTTACAATTACAGTACAGAATGTAACTGGAAAGGCTATTCTGCTCATGCAAATGACACTTTTCCAATAATGTCATGTGTTTTATTTATTTATTTATTATTTTGAAGGATGATACAAAGTCGAATTATTTTATTTTTATTTTTTTGTCAAAGGCATTTAGCATTCGGCAAAAAAAAAAAAAAATAAAAATAAATTATATATATATATATATATATAGAGGTGAGAATGTTGACGAGCACAAGGCTGGAGAAGGTGGGAAAAAATATGGCGGCAGATGTGTTGGGTGGTTTGTCAGGCTCCACTCCAATACTTTCTACTAACTAATTTTTTTCAATATTTACTGGTTTAAGAACAAAACAAAGAAACCGGTTAAATAATAATTATAGAGATGAAGGAAATGTTTGCGTATTTCTGCTTTGCTGTTGGCTTCTGTTGTTGCCACTTGGACAACACCTAAGCGCAAAGAAACAGTTGTCCCAGGCTGACAACCATCAGTCAGTAAATAAGAATGGATTACCGAGATTAAACTTCTTTGGACATGGATACTTTGTCATCTACTCGATCACCAAACAATCTGATCACCCCCGTCGCGGCACGCCGAGTAAACAAAACATTGCCATTTGCTCGAACATCAAACAAATTGAACTCACCCATCGCGGCACGCTGAGAAAGCGGGATTACCAGAGAGGATGCAATTGTCGTGATTTCGGTGTTCTCTTGACTTTGATTTTGCTGTCTGGAGACGTACAATTGAATCCAGGCCCATTTGCTGTTGGCCTTTCCCCGGAGGGTGCCCCGGCGGGTGGATTGCGCGGGCAGCGGCTGACCTCCGGACGGACGGACGTCTTCCCCAAGGTAATAGGAACTCCATACGGTGACAGTATCCAATCAGTAAGGAAGCAACGAGAATTTAGATTTTTTCAGACTGTAAATCACGCACGGGTAATATTGGAGCCTATGTCTAAACCTAAGGGTATTCTAGGTGGACATTTGAATATTCGGAGTATATTGCCTAAACGGAATCAGATCCAACATCTGTTAACTGACTCTAATTTAGATTTTTTAGCGTTGAGCAAAACGTGGCTGAACAGTAATATCCAGACCAGTATGATTTGTGTCCCTGGTTACATTTGTCATAGAAAAGAACATCTAAAAAAAGGTGGGGGGGGGGGGGGGGGTACTATTCTATGTTAGAGACACTCTGAAATGTAATGAAATCAAACTGGATACACCATTAGAATGTTTGGCTTTAAATGTTGTATTATCCCCTAAGATGAATTTTAACATTATAGTGCTGTATAACCCACCATCATATGATGTTTCTTTTTATGAGAATTTAGACAATTTTTAAATATGTAAATACTCGCACCGAATCTGTTTTCTTGGTGATTTTAATATTAACTGGCTAGATAAAAGCCGTAAAAAAAAATTTAAGAGACTGTTGTCAAAGCACAGTCTTCATCAGATGATTAAAGGTCCAACAAGGATCACACGAGCGAGTAAAACTATGATCGATCTGATAGTTACTAACAGACCACAGAGAATCATTAGAACTTATAATTTCCTAACAGGGCTCTCTGATCACAATATGACCATGGTTGTACGGAAACTCACTAAACAGCGTTTACCCAAATTTACGAATGAAGGTAAACAAGGGAACCTGGGTATCCCCAAAAATAAGTTGACACAAGTTAAAAATGATTTAGAACATTTAGATTGGAATAATGTTTTACAATCGAATGATTTAGAAAATTGTTGTAACTCTCTGATGAAAAACCTCACAAATCTGATTGGGAAATATAGTAAGACATTCAAAGGCACGCAACGAAAAGCCTCCTTACCATGGCTGAACAATGACACTTGTCACAGGTCGGGGTGGACTTCCCCTCCCCTTTTTCAACGTACCACCTCGAGGAGTTACCCAGAGACGACAGACAAGATATTATTCAAAACGTATATTTTATTGAATTAAAAGGAACAAGTCTAATCTTCCTTAGCCCAACAGACTGCGTGGGTGGTTCACCCACGGCTCCTCTTGACCGGGGGTAAACAAAGGGGCAAGTTATGGTAAAGTTTTGCACAGTGGTTTTCCCCCTCAGCCGGACGTAGTCAAAGGGCGGATACTGGTGGGGGGTGTGCTCAGCAACTCCTCTTCGGCTGGAGGTAAGTAGTGGTGCGGACACTGGCGGGGATTTGTGCAGTAGCTCCTCTTCGGCTGGAGGTAAGTAATGGTACGGACACTGGCGAGGATTTGTGCAGTAACTCCTCTTCAGCTGGAGGCAAGTAGTGGTACGGGCACTGGCGGGGATTTGTGCAGTAGCTCCTCTTCGGCTGGAGGTAAGTAGTGGTACGGGCACTGGCAGGGATTTGTGCAGTAGCTCCTCTTCGGCTGGAGGTAAGAAATGGCTGCGGGCACTGGCGGGGATTTGCGCAGCAACTCCTCTTTATGCTAGAGATAAGTACTGGAGCACGTACTGATAGGAAATAGACAGCAAAGGAGGGGATTACTCATTCCATGGACAACATCAACTGTTCGTGTGTCACCTCGTTTTGGGATAGCGGGGGGGGTCGGGCAAGGAATTCGTCCGCCGTGCACCAGCACTTCGTCGCCGATGGCCGCCGAAGAGCTCTCGTCCCCTCCACGGAACAGAGTTGGCCACTTCTCCCAGCAGGACAGTACTCAACGCAGCGCTGGCAGTTTTCAATAGCGGGGGACAATTTCCCTGTGTTCACAGAACAATCATAGCAAATGGAAGACTTGTCTTACAACAACAGACTCTTCTTACCGCAGAACAGCGATGGCAGTACTCTGTGGCAATGAGCAGTTACTTTAGGTTCACAGAGCCACAGCGTTGAAGACAGGTTTCATTCATCCACAGCTGAGCCTTCTCTCCATAGGACAGCAGCAACAGCATTCAATAGCAGAGGGCAGTTTCTCTATGTTCACAGAACAATCGTGGTAAATGAGAACTTAATATTCAGCAACTGAATCTTCTTACCACAGTGTAGCAATGGCGGTATTCGATGGCAGTGAGCAGTTTCTTCAAGTTCACAGAGCCACAACGATGGATACAGGTTTCAATCATCAACAGCTGAGCCTTATCTCCATAGGACAGCACCAACAGCATTCAATAGCAGAGGGCAGTTTCTCTATGTTCACAGAACAATCGTGGTAAATGAGAACTTAATATTCAGCAACTGAATCTTATTACCACAGTGTAGCAATGGCGGTATTCGATGGCAGTGAGCAGTTCCTTCAAGTACACAGATCCACAACGATGAATACAGGTTTCAACAGTCAGCAGCGCTGTATAGATCTCTCATAAATCCTCTTCCACTCGGACAGGATAAAGCTGCATTCCTGCACAGCAGATGCTCAATACACAACAGTTAGTTAGTTTCAGTTTAAACTTCAGAACCCACGAGCAGACGACTGAGAGCAGGCAGACATAAACTTCAGTTTTCACACCAGTGCATAATTCAATCACTTCAAATGATCACACGTGTTCACTTCACAGTAGGCACTGCAACTCACATCAACTCACAGTGAATAGGGTCTCTTATCGTGGTCTCAGTCGACTCTCTCCGCTCTACAGGCAAACTGTACATTCAAGCTGTGCAGACGGGTGAACAGGTTTCCTTCAGTCTGCATCCGCCAAGAAGACTTTTTCCCCCAAAAGCTCCAGCGCTTGGACTCCGCTGCCAAACTGCACAAAAGAACTTTTCCAAGAACTGCCGCGCTTGTTGCCCATCAGCTGGATCCTTTTATAATCCCCCTCGTGGCTCAATCTCTGCTCAACGCCCAGCTGTCACTCGTTTCAGCAAGCTCCGTCAGACTGTTTACACCATAGACATGTATAGAAAGGCTAGATGGCTCAAGGCGGAGTCAGCTGTGTCGTCACTTGGCGGCCATCTTAGGTCAGGAGACTGCGCTGCTGCTCCCTGCTGCTGTGGACGGAAGGTGAGTGACATACGCCAACTAAAATGCTCGTAACTTGCTGAATTCTTGACGGATTTACAAACGGTTTGGTTTATTACAAACCTTATTAACGTGGCTATGATTTATGCTGATGCCGATGTTTAAATTATAGCTTCACGTTTTGAGAAACGCTTAACATTGCAGCGTAGCTGTGTGTTTCATGGCTGCCCTCTACTCTAAAGTGATACCACAGTCGACATTTTCAATTATTAACAGGTTTCCTGAGACCAACAACGTTTCTTGACAACCTAATCTTTTGTCTAAATGTCATTTTGTGGAAGTGGTTGTATTTATTTGCTGGCTAGCAGTGAAGAGGTCGTAAGTGAGTCACCAAGCAATTGTAAATTGGTGGGAGAGGCAGGGTTAGTCTTTCGTTTCAACATAGCTTTGAGTTACACATGATTTCCAAGTGGTTTGGTTTCTTAAAAACATCTTTACATTTGGATTACTTTGTTGGTTTTTTGTTTACAGAACTTCTGATTACGCTTGTGGAAAATGAGAGGAGGAGAGGGAGGGAGCTGTATTGATTATATTGTATTGATGGAAAGAGTTTTGTGTCCAATTGTGTCTTAATGTTTTTTTTTTTTGTTGTATATTTTGTATATTTTTTTTGTAAGTTTTTTCTAATTGTTTGCCTTTGGACCTAAGTAAAAAAACAAAAAACAAAGACCCATCTCTTTTCTCTTTATTTTACAGAATGGCAACTTGAGACAGATTTATATTATACATACATTTACACATGTATTTAATAATGTAAATATTAGTAATAAACTAAATTGCACTATTTCATGTTTCATGTACCTTATAAATATTGACATCATTACTGTGTGTGTGTATGGGTATACCTAGTACTTTACCTGTCTAGTCTACTTAATATACTATTTTCTTAATAAACTCTGTGGCTATAATTTTTCACAAGTATGCAGTTAAATAGCCGCATCCCTGAAGTTTATGACACACCAAGCCGTTTGAAAATCGGTTGAAAATTGAGCAAAATATAGTTATTTCAGCACTACATGCACAATAGACTTTAATGTTATAACTGGACGAGCGGTCCTGTCCTAAGATGGCCGCCGTGTGACGTCGTCGGGTCCCATTGGCTCTCAGCGCCGGTAAGCTATCTAGCCTTTCTATACATGTCTATGGTTTACACTGGGAGACCCGGAACCGTTCCGGTATTACATTGAACTTGCTCCCCCTGGAAACAAGTATGGGGCGGGGCAGTTCCACTTGATCGTCACCCTGTGACACACTCGCCAGCTAATGAAAAAGAGAGACTATGCATTGAAAAAAGCGCTGCTCTCCAAAACAAATACCGATTTTCTCATCTTTAAAGGATTGAGAAATGCAGTAGTTAGAGAATTGCGTAAAGCAAAGACAGCCTATTTTATGCAATTGATTGAGGATTCGGAAGGAAATAGTGCATCCCTTTGGAATCACCTCAATAGCCTTACTAAACTTAAGCCTAGTCAACAAAAAACAATAGCTGAGTTGGAAGTGAATGGAGTTATCAGCACTAACAATTCAGCTATTGCCAATGAACTTAATAAATTCTTTATTCAGTCTGTTGAGGAGCTTGCTGAGACTTTTGAACCAGCAACCCTATCACAGACTACAAAGTCTGACCAATCAGATCTTTTTCAAATTAAAGAGGTTAGTCAGGAAAAAGTATATAAAATTATTATTAAATTAGATAAATCTAAGGCAAAGGATGTATTTGGGTTGGACACTGCCTTTATTACAACTCACTGCTCTGCTTTGATTAAACCTGTAACCCACCTTGTAAACCTTTCCATCAGAGTGGGCAAATTCCCACAAAGTTGTGGGAACTACAGGCCAATCTCAATACTGCCGGCTTTCTCCAAAATTTTTGAGAAAATTATCACAGAACAGTCAGTAGAACATCTTGAAGGTAACAAACTTATCAATTCTAAACAGTTTGGATTCAGAGCAGGGTATTCTACAGAAATGGCTAACTGCTACCTTACCGAGAACATTAAGAGTAAGTTGGACAAGGGTAATGTTGTGGGAGCTGTGTTTATAGACCTAAAAAAGGCCTTTGACACCATGAACCACAACATACTATTGAATAAACTTACCTCCTTCAACTTCTCTGAACATGCTATCGGCTGGTTTGCATCATATTTGGAGCATAGAGAGCAACGTGTTAAAATAAACACCAAACTCTCAACATCATTACAATCCACAATGGGTATTCCACAGGGCTCCATTTTGGGGCATCCCAGTGGCTTAAAGAAAATCATTTGACGCTTAACGTCAAAAAGACGGTATCTATGTGCTTCTCAATTAGAGGAAAAACTAAATGTACTATTAAAATAGATCAAGAAGCCATAGAGGAAGTTGAGGAATTAAAATTTTTAGGTATTATTCTGGATCCCCAACTCAAATTCAATAAACACATTAACAAACTCTGTAAGACTGTTCGGACAAACCTAAACTGTTTTAGAATGATTAGGCATCATATACCTGTCAAAGCAGCTTTGCTGTTTTTTCATGCTATGATACTTTCTCATTTATCTTATTGTGTTACTGTATGGGGCCAAGCCTCCCAGACAACAGTCAAACCCATCATGTCATTATACAAACAAGCACTGAAAATAATGGATCAGAAACCAATTATGTGGCATCACTGTTTGACTGTACAGATATACAAGCTTTTAAATTTTGACAGTTTTATTAAGTTCTCTTTTCTTAAGCTGATTTTTAAATGTATAAATAATCAAGCTCCAGCCGTACTCTGTCCTTTTGTGACAAAAATAAACACAAGGAGAGTTGCCACTAGGAGAGCAGCGGGTGGCAACTGCATAGCAGAGGGGCGCAAAACCACTTTTGGCCACTCAAGTTTTTCAGTGATAGGGACCCATTTTTGGAATGATTTACCAACGGAAATAAAAACAGAAACCAACCTGAAAACATTTAATAGAAAGGTGAAACACTGGCTGAAAGAAAATCAAATATGTGGACATTGACTCATTTTTGTTGCAATGTATTGTCTGTGCTGGATGTGATGTGTTGTGTTGTGTAATGTGGTCGGGATTGTGTAAAATGATAATGTTAGTGTTCATAAGGTATTTGTTGCATGATTGTGTAGTTTACACTACGTAGTTTATATTTGGTAATATGTTTTTAGAAAGGCCTGACCAGGGACTGGGGTTGCAAATTAGCCTATTGGCTAGAAACCTTTTATGCAAAACATTTACACATTTTGTTATGGCTTTGTCTATGATAATTATGTATGTAACAATGTGCGCTGCATTGTCCCTGATAAATAAACGAATAAATAAAAAAAATAAAATAATAAAAAATACCATTAGCAATATGCGTTGCTAAGGACTTCATTTGGACAATTTTAAAGCCAAGTTGTATCTTGGCCAAATATTATTATATTAAAACAAACCATGCATCAATGGAAAGCGTATTTATTCAGCTTTCAGATGTTACATGAATCTCAATTAAAACATAAAATAAAATTGACACTTATTCAGGGTCACATGTAACAATGACTTTTTGTGCTCTTTTCCCTCTGCTTTTCATAGGGGTAAGTTACAGAAAGGTTTAGGGCTGTGAATGATCAATAAGAAACTTGATCCAAGATGTCCTAGTTGGCTACATCATGTCATGTTGAGTGGGAGCGTAAGCTTGAAGCTTCTGGCTTGCGTTTATTGCGTTATAGACATGCACAAGCCTTAGATGTGTCATTTTATTCTTGTGTGTGGGAATTTTTGAACCATGTCATGTGTCCATCATGTTTGCAGGCCCTTAGCCCAATCACACTGCAACTCAAACCATTACTCAGACTCATCCCCCATCTGTCTCACTGCAACCTGTCAAATGCTATTCTTCTCAAGCCCACTACATGACAAAGCATGTCATCCCAGCTGCATCGCAATGACATCAGCAGGTCATGTCAGTCATGTCATTTTTTTACAACTATATGCCATCATTTCGACTCCATATACTATTTTCTTCAACAGATAAGGCAGACATGAACGTGAAGTGAGGATGAAATCACTTTAAATTCGAATGGTTTTCATGAGCAGTTTCACAAGAACAGTTTATTGAATACTGTCCCCTCTTGTTCCACTCTTTAAAGTCAATCACGGACATGTGTCAGTGTGAAGATCCTTACACCTTCCTGAGAGCTCTGTACAAAAATGGAAAATTGTGTCACTGGTGTTGGAAAGATTAATCTCCATGGATAGGGAGAGGCCTTGTGAGGGCAGTCTGAAGATGGTTTTAAGGCTTTACCGCATGCCGTTTGTCATACTTCCTTTGGACAAAAGAAGTGGATTCCTTGATCCTCCTTGAGTGGTGGAAAGAAGGTAAATAAAAGCTGAAAAAAAAATGGAATTTATTTATTTATTATCAGGTCACACTGAAAGTGCCAGGATAAAGCTACTCTAAGAGCATGTTTGCAGTGCAGATTAGAAGCCTCTCAAAACCAGTAAAGGACTGTCCTGTGCTTGAACTTCCATTGACAACTTGTTTTTCTTTGCCAATTTCTCTCTGGCAAGTAAGCTCGAAACTTGCCATAAAAGTTACAGTATTGGAAAATAACAAATAAATGCCATATTTCAGCAGAAATGAAACCGATACCGAATTTATGAACAGGTCTAAATATCATCATTCTCTCTAGCGTGCTCGGTTCTGGTAATATATCACATGTGACAGGTGTAACGTATTTTTTATTTTTTTTGTTAACATTCTGGACAGTCATCGATGAAAATGGCATAGAGATTTTTTCAAGACGTGATCTTGATTCTGTGAAGCTTTGTTTTGTTTTTCTAATCTTGTTCTGTCATACAGTATATTTCAAATAGTTGAATTATCTGCTGTTTGCAAACATACATCAAATGATAATATAAAAAAAATAAATAAATAAACAAACATGTGGCAATATCCTTGTTGCTACTCGGCTAACAGGGCCAATCATCCAAAGTTCTCTGGTCAACTCCATAGGTTTTTTTTTGTTTGTTTGTTTGTTTTTTTAAACGTTACTACTTGTCCCACAGAACATTTAAACGTATTTTATTTTACATTAATATTCGCATGACCAAAATGTAAAAACTGGATGTTCAGACAAGGTTCAGAAAGAACATTTTCTCTCCATGGTACTCCATGGTAATGTTACCAAAAATTTAATAAAACATATATATACACACACATATATATATATATATATATATTTTTTTTTTTTTTTTTTTTTCTGTGCAGAGTACCCAGTAACAGTGTACAAGCTTATCTAAGTTATTAACAAACATTTTTTTCTAGTAATGTTTATGTTAAGTCTACTAGAATGCATGTTGCAATTTGTTGACTGAATAATTTATCACATGACAGTGCCCCCCCCCCCCCCCCCTTCTTTCTATATTCCTCAAATTGTCTCCCCAATCCACAGCCTTTGTACTTTCTGTAATATAGTACTATTTGAGAAATATTTTGGGTCAATGAGACTGACAGAAGGGACATTAATCAATAAAAAAAGAAAATTGGTTCTTCAAAATGTGCGAAGACAATACATTTAATTGAATACTGTAAATAGGTTAAAAATGATTAAATGCTATATGTGATTTTTAAGATAAAATAGGATTGTGACAGAGCTTCCTTTTTTATTACTGTGATGTACATTTTTTGCTTTATCATCACTTTAAATGACATCAATAATCTGCAGCATGTACTGTGGCCTCAGTATTAAATTGCATTTTAGTAAGGAATAATATCTTTAATGGACTATATTTTCAAACACTTTTTCCATAAATAAAGAAGACATTGGGCTACATTCATGAAAGATGAGCAGAATTTAGTTTAGTGTACATCAGTTATAAATCAATTGTTATTGAAATATATATGTTAGTTTAAGAAAGGATGGTTTTTAATAATGAAATGTCCTGCCTATTATACACGAATGAGGCCTAATATCGCCTTAAAAGTATCCCCTGTTGCATTTTCAAATACATTGTAATTGAATTCTGCAAATTTTCAAAACTACACAATCATAGACTGACTTTAATTAAAGAGTTTTACTGTAGAAATGTAATAGATGAGAACAGGGCAGTAACTTTCACAGACATTTTGAGGGGCAGTGGCTGAAGTTATTGCTCAGCTATATATATGTGTATATATAGGAGTTATGTGGGGGGGGGGGGGGTTTAGAAGTGATGAGCAAAGTAATGCATAAAAGATTAGATCTACTTTTTTTATAGACATTCAGTTTAACATTCAAGTGTGACACACAGTGGAGACTTATCTCCAGCACTAACCTCCCTTTATCCCCATAAACCTAAAGATGTCCCGTACAGCAGTCACAGGCTGTAAGGTAAACTAAGAACACAGGCAGAGTTCACGGCTAAAAAGATTTTTGTGATTTACTCTGCATATCAGTTTAAGTATGTTATCATCCAGTCCAGGGATATCAGGATAAAGTCCGTTCAGTTTGCAATATTTTAAATGCAAGTAATCACTGATCTTGGTAGTTTCATAAATAAAAACACCTCTTTACATTCTGTATCCTGCTTAGCATTTGTTATTTTCAGGAATACCAAACACATCCCCCCTTGTCAGGATAATAAAGGCAAGTTGGACTTGAATTCATCCTTTTGTAAATGCTGCAGATCTGTCATAGTGTATGAAGTTGGATTTTACAAGCTATAGTGCTCAGCAAATAAAACTCAGGCACACAACACATCCGCAGGATTACGTTAAGTTCATTTCTAAGACCTTTGACCTTTAACACTATTACTGTCATAGAGTTACTATGAATGCAGCGACATTCACTGTCAACGTTATGGAGCTTTTAACACACAAACAAACAGAATTTGGTTCAAATTTAAGGACAAACAAATGTAAAAACTATTGATACTGCAGGTGTTTTATCCATATTTTGAATTATGCATTGCATTGTGTAGTGTTGATGAAAATGGTTTGACATTATTTGCTTTTCTCCAGATTTATTTTAGTACAGTACATGGCTATACAGATCTTGTCATGCAAATAATTGAAATAACTTTAGTTCAGGTCTATTCTTCACCTAATGTTATTGTATGACTTCAGAAGAATTGTAATATAGTTCACAGACCCTTTTACAGTGTTTTATTTTATTTTATTTTATTTAAACAGTTTGTTAGAAAAATAAAAGTTGCTTTCAAACTGAAATTTTTGCATCATTACTCCAGTCACACAATCCTTCAGAATTCCTTTTAACAATCTTATTTTCTACAAAAAACAAAAACATTGTTATTATTGTTATTAATTCATCATTATCATCATTATCATTATTAATGTTGAGAAGAGCTGAGAATATTTTTTTCAGGTTTATTAGGGGGGATAAATTGAAAGAACAGCATTGTTTATTACATTTGTTACAGTTACATTTATTTGTTACATTTATATTATTTACATCAAGCTTTTGAATGGTATAGTATTGTACAACCCGAATTCCGGAAAAGTTGGGACATTTTTTTAATTTTAATAAAATAAAAACTAAAAGACTTTCAAATCACATGAGCCAATATTTTATTCACAATAGAACATAGATAACATAGCAAATGTTTAAACTGAGAAAGTTTACAATTTTATGCACAAAATGAGCTCATTTCAATTTTGATTTCTGCTACAGGTCTCAAAATAGTTGGGACGGGGCATGTTTACCATGGTGTAGCATCTCCTTTTCTTTTCAAAACAGTTTGAAGACGTCTGGGCATTGAGGCTATGAGTTGCTGTTGGAATTTGGTCCCATTCTTGCCTTATATAGATTTCCAGCTGCTGAAGAGTTCGTGGTCGTCTTTGATGTATTTTTCGTTTAATGATGCGCCAAATGTTCTCTATAGGTGAAAGATCTGGACTGCAGGCAGGCCAGGTTAGCACCCAGACTCTTCTACGACGAAGCCATGCTGTTGTTATAGCTGCAGTATGTGGTTTTGCATTGTCCTGCTGAAATAAACAAGGCCTTCCCTGAAATAGACGTTGTTTGGAGGGAAGCATATGTTGCTCTAAAACCTTTATATACCTTTCAGCATTCACAGAGCCTTCCAAAACAGGCAAGCTGCCCATACCGTATGCACTTATGCACCCCCATACCACCAGAGATGCTGGCTTTTGAACTGAACGCTGATAACATGCTGGAAGGTCTCCCTCCTCTTTAGTCCGGAGGACACGGCGTCCGTGATTTCCAACAAGAATGTCAAATTTGGACTCGTCTGACCATAAAACACTATTCCACTTTGAAATAGTCCATTTTAAATGAGCCTTGGCCCACAGGACACGACGGCGCTTCTGGACCATGTTCACATATGGCTTCCTTTTTGCATGATAGAGCTTTAGTTGGCATCTGCTGATGGCACGGCGAATTGTGTTTACCGACAGTGGTTTCTGAAAGAATTCGTGGGCCCATTTAGTAATGTCATTGACACAATCATGCCGATGAGTGATGCAGTGTCGTCTGAGAGCAGGCCTTGTCCCTTACGCACAGAGATTTCTCCAGTTTCTCTGAATCTTTTGATGATGTTATGCACTGTAGATGATGAGATTTGCAAAGCCTTTGCAATTTGACGTTGAGGAACATTGTTTTTAAAGTTTTCCACAATTTTTTTACGCAGTCTTTCACAGATTGGAGAGCCTCTGCCCATCTTTACTTCTGAGAGACTCTGCTTCTCTAAGACAAAGCTTTTATAGCTAATCATGTTACAGACCTGATATCAATTAACTTAATTAATCACTAGATGTTCTCCCAGCTGAATCTTTTCAAAACTGCTTGCTTTTTTAGCCATTTGTTGCCCCCGTGCCAACTTTTTTGAGACCTGTAGCAGGCATTAAATTTTAAATGAGCTAATTAAGTGGATAAAAGTGTAAAATTTCTCAGTTTAAACATTTGCTACGTTATCTATGTTCTATTGTGAATAAAATATTCCCTCATGTGATTTGAAATTCCTTTAGTTTTCATTTTATTAAAATTTAAAAAACGTCCCAACTTTTCCGGAATTCGGGTTGTATATTGTTACTGAAACTTCATAATGTTTCACTTGATTATACCTTTAGTCAGGAATTATAGTTTGGAAAAAGTCTTTGGAAAAAGTCTAACTAGTAAAATGTTTACACGTTATGTGAAAACTAGTACAAGTATATAAATAAATAAAAAGAGACTTACTCATGTTTATGATCTCTGCTGAATAAAGTTGTTTTCATATGGATTATTTTATCACAGAATATTTGTTTTCGGTGGCACTTGTTTAGTTTAAAAGCAGACATGTCAAGCTTTCTATAGATATCTCTCTCATGTCTCTTCTTTGAGTATTTGAAGTTACACTTTTAATGACGTGTTTGTACATGAAGATCAGCGCAGACAAAGGCTGCAGACAGCACACCTTGTTTGTTAAATATATTTTATAAGTGCACAAAGTTCTGTTGTTATTAAGTCTGTATTCAAAAAAAGTAGACCCTTTACAGATTCGATTGATGTATTGCTCTTATCTGTACGATCAAAACTGAAAGTGTAATTTACAGAGGTGGGACAAAGTCATTGTTATGCAAGTCACAAGTAAGTCTCAAGTCTTTTCCCTCAAGTCCCAAGTCGAGTCAAAGCTGAGGCAAGTCCCGAGTCAAAAGTCAAAGCCATCAAGTCTCAAGTCGAGTCCAAAGTCCTACCATTTTAGTTTCGAGTCATTTCAAGTCCTCTTACCACAGAAATAGAATTTATACAAATCATGTATGTCTGTAAGATTTGTATTTATTTAAGCCTCTTTTTATACAATGACATTAATCAAATTAAATTAAATTTTAGTAGAAGGAATTCCAAGGCACTCTTCTTTAGAAAATTATAAAAAGCCTTTATTGGACTGGCTATTTCATGATAGAAAATTTAAAAGACGGGAAAAAACAGCCCACGAGTAGCGGCACAAACATGAAGATACCCTGAAGAAGGCTGTTTGTGCCGCTACGCGTGGGTTGTTTTTCCCCCAATATCTTTTAAATTGTCTATCATGAAATAGCCAGGATTTCCGTGCCTTGGATTTCCATCTATTACATTTTACTGAATTCCCGATCCCAAAGAGCACCTTCAAAAAAAAAACTTTTTTTGAACTCCTTGAGCACCCTGGACATTTTTTTTCTTTCTTTCCATAAATTAAATTTTAATTAGATTTTTAATTTTAAATTAAACTTTCACAAAAAATGCTTGTATTTCAACAGCATATTGCACTAGAACAATGGCCTGTTTTTGTCCCATGTGTGTTGGAGAGACTGAGATATACATTTGTGTTTATCCGTCTAGCAGCAAGGTAGAAATAGTACTTTAAAACGGACGTTGACATGATGTTGGCGAGGTTTTCCATCTGAGTGTGCTACATTCATGTACCTCATATAATCCGGGTTCAAAAATCCCTATTGTTGTTAGCATGAACCAGCAAGGGAGACGTGCGTTTACTGTCTCGTTAATACAGTAAGGTACATCCGATAAGGTGCTTAGCATTCATTCAAAACTTACCTTCAAGTGTCGAACAAAGTTGGACGTTGTGGCAGCTCCGTCTGTAATCTTCGACCCGCATGTTTTGCAAATTGCAACTTGTTTTTTGTCGACTACCTCGTAATTTTTATAGCCAAACGAAACTATCTTTGGTATCATTTTCCCAACTGGCGCATTGTTTCTTGTTGCGCTTCAGTGGTTGTCTTGCAATGTGCCTGCTTAGATGCTGTCGAATCAAACCAACGTGGGACTACAGTGATTGGATGTCGTGCAGGCAGCGCGCGTGCTCTCTGCATGCATACAGGTGGTGCACATTTTTTTCACAGATGCAGATACACTGAGAGCGGCGCGGCCGTGTGAACATTTTTTTTCCCCCAGGTTTTCATGGGAAGTAGCAAGTCTTCTCGTGTCAAAAGGCGCAAGTCCAAGTGAAGTCACGAGTCATTGATGTTAAAGTCCAAGTCAAGTTGCAAGTCTTTGTACATTTTGTCGAGTTGAGTCTGAAGTCATCAAATTCATGACTCGAGTCTGACTCGAGTCCAAGTCACATGACTCGAGTCCACACCTCTGGTAATTTAAGTTATTTTCGGGGCTATCAAGAGAAAATGACTCATAACGCGTAAACGCGTTAATCGACTCCAGAGGGAAATCTCAGGTCACTTTCATTATTTTATACAAAACCGCAAAATACCTTGTTTTAAAATATCTTAAAATAATAATAAAAATAATAATAATAATGTCATAATAGTGAGTAAATTATTTATATTTTGGGGCTAAAAATGTCACCATTGAAATGCAGTGTTTTGCTTTGTCTTGTTAGTTGTTTTTTTGTTGTTGTTATTGTTGTTGTTTTTTTTTGTTGTTGTTTAGCTGTTACTCTCCTGTAGTTCCCAGCAGGCAAATTCAGTGCTGTAGTCTCCAGCATCCCTCCCTTCCATGTTCCTCTCCTCGGACCACATGGCTGTCTCCTCTGATTGAGAAAAATACAACATCCAGCTCTGTCGTAAAGAAATGGCACACATAGCGTGTGGATAGATGGCCACTTATGTTCTGCTTAGCTGCTGGATGGCTGTTAAATCAGTGCTTGTGTTTGCTGACCACAGGAGTTGTGTTTGACCATGCTGGGAATTGATTTTGACATTGTCTATGCCAGAAGCAACATAGGCCCAAAATAGCATGTTAACTCTTATATGTCCTGATGCTGAAAATGACCAGTCATCAGCATAAGCCAGAGGGCTGTTTCAATTGCTCTGGGGCTGCTCTTTCATGGCTCATGAACTACATGTCATTTGAGAATGGACCTGGTCTCAGATGTTTTTGCCTGAATTTTTCTTCAGAAGAAATATAAATAGACACATTTGTGGACATAACAGTAATAGCACTATAAAATGAATAAAATAATGTGGATAGCAGCTCAGATTTTTTTATGAGAAATATATTATATAACTTACAGTAGCCTATAGAAGTATAAGTTCATATTCAGACGTGAGATCATTGGAGGAGGACATCCATATCGTACACCGGAGGAATTCCTTGGTCTCACCCATCAGACCTCCTTCCCAGTAGACTGCCTGTGCTCGTTCATGCACACGGGTCTGAATATTACCACACAAGTGTAGTTGTCCAGGAAAGGTCGCTGCTTAAATGGAGTGGGTGCTGAGCTCCTGCGGATCAACTTTATTTGGAGCACAAATCTGGCTGTGGCCTGGGTTTCCATTTGCCCTCTTCCGCTTATATCTTCTCCCTGGCTTTCATCACCATCAGCTCCCTGGAATTTTTTTTTTTTCGTCATGCCTCCTCCTAGTCATCTCTCTCTCTCTCTCTCTCTCTCTCTCTCTCTCTCTCTCTCTATATATATATATATATATATATAAAAAAATTTTTTTTTTTTTTTTTTTTTTTTTTTAGATTCTGTCTCTGTTTTTGTACCCTGTACCACATCTTACTATCTTCATATGTGGCTTGTTTACTGAACTCTGTGCTGTGGTTTTATGGTCTAAAGAATTATTCCAAAAGGACAAAGTTTGGGTTGCTTTGAGTCTTTAGAATAGTTAACAATGCTCTAGAGGACAAGTATGAAAGCATGTTGTCTCTCTTGCCAAACAATGAACAAAGCTGCAAGCTCTATCCACGGTCATAGAAATAAGGAGCAACTTCTGTTTCTCACTCTCTCTCATACAGTACACCCAAACACACTCTCACTAATTGAAGCTGTCATGAGTACTGATAAAAGTACATCACGCAGATGTCCCAATGTTTTAACAACAACAGCCATTAACTGTTCCACTCTTCCCGAAAACTTAATGATAAAAGAGAAGCGAGACACATGAAGAGGAGAATCATAATTTGTTAGTACAAAGGAAGTGAACTCACAGGGGACAATGCGACACGTTTTTAATGTGAGCATCTGCGAAAATGATGACCTTCACACATTTGATCACATTGTGGAAAATGCTGAATGTTGCTGTTTCACAGCGGTGTTAATCACAATCACTGATTGGTGTTTTTACAGGGGGTTTCTGGAATGCATTCAATTCTGCTTAATCCTGTAAATTGTATCTTAATTGTTGCCCAACACATATCTGGGGTATTTAAAATTAATTGCTCAGATTAATGTGATTTATTTATTTGCATGATGTCTGTAGCTGTGCAGGAATTCAAGTATTCAGTGCAATGGGTAAAATACTGAGTGGAGTTTCTGAAGGGATAGTTCAACAAATGGTAATCTTTTCTTTATTTTCTCATGTCATCCCAAAACTATATGATTTTCTTGTTTTCAAAGAATACAAAAGGAGATGCATTATGCCAGGATCAGAGGCACTAAACGACACTGGCTATTGCATATTTTGCAAACAAATAGGAATATGCAAAAGGGTTTGGAATGACATCAGGTGAAAAATACTATTGTGTGCCATTCCAATTGTACTTGAGAATGACATTTAAATTACAATTATTTTATTGTATTTGAATGGCATTTGAATTGAGGATAGATAGATAAAATACATTTACTTAATATATAATATATTTAGATATGTTTAATCAAAATTCATAAAAAAATGATAGATGTCTAGTCTGCTTACTGCCTGCTTAAATTCCCTAAGCACAAAGTTGTAAGATTATTATACTACAGACTAATGTAATGTGCACTGCCTAATCCTTTTTTATTTCTAATGGGAAATACACCAGGCTCTGTCTGTAAAAAAACCCCACAATGAATCATATACTGAATACAACAACCAAAAATGTCTTGACAACACTGACAAATCTGTCTTGCTGAAAGACAAAGTTTCTGAAACATTACTACAGTATAACAAATGACAGTATTACACACTTTCTCACAGCTTATGCAGGCTTACACAATATGTTGCACTGTTAATGCAAGGACATACCAGACTAGAGCAGAACGACACTGATTAACCACGATGACTTTTGATTATCTAAGGGATCGTTTCTTGTGTTGAGTAGCGCTCTAATACACTCTCTCATATAAGAGTCATATTATTAGAGTTTGATTAATACAAATCTGTTCCCACATACTTACACTGATACTTTCTTTACAATACAATAGTCATTTCTATATAGTCTAAAACTGTAAAATATGAATTGCCACCATTCAGTTATTTCAGCGTTTTAAAATAATCATAGAACATCTAATAAATAAACAACCATTGGTTGATATTAGCTCAATCAGAGCGGTTGGTGGTCTTCGACATCGAGATGTCATTCTCACACACACAGAAGACTAGCAATGGAGGACAAAAATTAAGAGAATATTAAATATTCTTATTTGTGTTCCAAAAATTAGCAGAGTTTGTATGGGTCTGGAACAACATGGCGGAGAGTAAATTGTGACCATTTAAACTTTTTCTTGAACTAACCCTTTGAAGATTAGCCCTCCACGTACATGAAAATTTGTGAGATATGTGATTGTCATTTGTTTTAATGTTTCAATAAAGAAGTAGCTTTCTGAAAAGCAATATATATATATATATATATATATATATATATATATATATATATATGTTACATGCCCTCACAATAGTGCTGCCATTATAGCATTCTAGAGCGCTGTGGTGGACAGAAACATTAAACAACCACACAAAGTGTTGAAAATATAAAACAGATTACCTCTATCTGAAATGGATTTAATTAATGAGTTTAATTAAATGCTTTCTTTTATTAAATGTTTTTCTCCTTTTAGGCCACTGATGAATAACAGGCGGTGACTGAGATGAATGCTGGTCAAAGAAGAGAATGTCCTTTCCCCTAAACTGATGTAACTGTGGTTTTAAAGGAGGACGCTGCCCTGGATGATGCAAAAGATGTCACATGCTGTGCTGATGGGGCTTATTCATGACTAAGTCAGTTATGCTAAAGAGATCATGAAAATTGACAGTGATGCATGATCTGTATTCATGGACTATGAAGCAAACTGTGAGAGTATAATTTGTAAAAACAAAATGTTAAATGCTTGTTCTGTGTTGTTTAGTTGAAATGGAGTTTACACTGTAATTCATACACATACTCACATTCTTTCACACACGTGCCTGTTAAGTGTTATAATATCAGTGTTAATGTTGTGGTTTATTTGTATACTGTCATGCCAGAATAGTTTGTTAAGAACTTAACTAATTTTACAATTATTGTATAATAGTGTTTTTTGTATATTTTTAAACAATACATAACATTTATTAAAAAAGTCAAATTTGATCTTAAAAGTTATATTCAACAAACGTTCAATGCTTTATTTATAAACTCTGTAGCTGTTAATGCCATACATTTCTGCATTTCTTCTTACATTCATGTTACTTTTTGATTGTTTTCTCTTGTTTTTAATAAATATTTACCTTTTTATAATTATTATTTGTGTGTAATTTTTAAAAGTGAACTAGATTTGTAGGTTTAATGCCTAGCTTAATTTGGGTTCATTTTAGCCTAGCAATGTAGTAATTTTAAACCATAAAAAAGAAACCCAGCATGCTGGATTAAACATAATAACCCAACTTGTTGGATTAAAATTACCCAGCGTTGGGTTCGTCCCTTTTTGACCCAGCGCTGGGTTGCCAAAATAACCCAATTGGGTTGTTTTCAACCCAGCAGTTTTTAGAATGTATGTACATATACATTAATAAATAGGATAATACTATGCTGCACAATTGTTACTCACTACACTATGTTTAGTTTGATGAATGAATTATGAACCAGGTATAAAAAACAGATATTTTAAATATGCTTTAAATGCATTGGATCCATAAGTAAATACTTAAAATGTCATGATCTGTTTCTTTACATCCATTTCCACTTCAACTCAACTTCATACATCAATTTATGACAATAATAAAAACAATTGGAACTGAGTTTAAAATTAGAGTTGCATACATGCTTTAAGAGACTTGTAGGTTCTTCTGTAATCTTTTCTTGATAGACGAAAACACATTATAATACACTGAATTCGTAACTGTCCAAAAACAATGCAATATGTTCAGCTAACAAAACAACAACACTCTTTATTCAGGCTCCAGCAAGCACTCGGCTAGCATTAAAATAAAGTGGTGCCTCCCACAAGTTCAACTGTCTGAGAAATCAAATCTCATTTGGCGCATACTGTAGATCACATGTGTGGATCAGAGATATGAGCTATTCTCTTTGACAAAGCGTCAGGCATGGTTTTGAGGAAACTGGCCTGTCATTGATTATTCCTCAACTGAGTTTTAGGCAGCGGTCACAGATCTGGCCTGAGGCTTGCTTTGCAGATCAAGATGGGCTGTGGTGGGCTAAGGAAACTGAGAGAAACTAGAAAAGCTTCTTATTAGACCTCTGAAAAATGTTGGAGGCTCATAAATAATCTTGTACCTGCCTCTACAGGTCAACACCCCATTTTACTCTCAAAGGGGGGAACAAGTTGGGCCTACTGTATCGCACGACACAGCGCTGTATTGCTAAATTTGTGCTTTTGGAAGCAAAGAGTCGAGGTTTATGTCTGCAACACAGCTGGAATGGAAACATCAAACAAAACTATGGGGAAGGAAGAAGAAGTAGCAATGCCTTTACACCATAAACTTTGAAGACTTCTCTACAAGAAGCTTTCAAAAAGATTCAGCATGTTTGTGTTGTCATACCCTAGCATCATAATAATGCTACTTAAAGATTATTCAAATATCTTTTTTTAGGAGAACAGACCTGAACATTGCTAGGTCGAGGTCCCTCATAGTGAGAATTCGTGGTAGCGGGGTATGTCACCACACACACACACACACTATATATATATATATATATATATATATATATATATATATATATATATATATATATATATATATACAGTACAGACCAAAAGTTTGGAAACATTACTATTTTTTATGTTTTTGAAAGAAGTTTCTTCTGCTCATCAAGCCTGCATTTATTTGATCAAAAATACAGAAAAAAACAGTAATATTGTGAAATATTATTACAACTTAAAATAATAGTTTTCTATTTGAATATACTTTTAAAAAATAATTTATTCCTGTGCTGCAAAGCTGAATTTTCAGCATCATTACTCCATCCTTCAGTGTCACATGTAACATCCAGTCTATCACATGATCATTTAGAAATCATTCTAATATTCTGATTTATTATGAGTGTTGGAAACAGTTCTGCTGAATAAAAGGTTAAAAAGAACTGCATTTATTAAAAAAAATAAAATAATATATTTTCTTTACTATTACTTTTTATCAATTTAACACATCCTTGCTGAATAAAAATATTGATTTTATTTAAAAAAAGAAAGAAAAAAAATTACTGACCCCAAATTACTGACAAGTAGTGTATATTTTTATTACAAAATATTTATATTTTAAAAACATAGCTTCTTTTTTTTTATTCATCAAAGTATCCTAAAACAGTATCACATGTTCTGAAAAAATATTAAGCAGCAGAACTGTTTCCAACTTTGATAATGAATCATCATATTAGAATGATTTCTAAAGGATCATGTGATAATGATCCTAAAAATTCAGCTTTCCATCACAGAAATAAATGATAATTTAAAGTATAATACATTTAAAAACAATTATTTTAAATTGTAATAATATATCACAATAGTAATTTTTTTCTGTAGTTTTGATCAAATAAATGCAGGTTTAATGAGCAGAAGAAACTTCTATCAAAAACATTAAAAATAGTAATGTTTCCAAACTTTTGGTCTGTACTGTATATATATATATATATATATATATATATATATATATATATATATATATATATTAGGGGTGTAACGGTACGTGTATTCGTATCGGACCGTTTCGGTACGGTGCACGTGTGTACCGAATGACCGTATGCAATATTTTGTGTGAGGAATATAGATAAATTTTCGTGTTTCCAAACGAACATATTAAGTGGCGGAAGTCTCCGCGATCAGCGCAAATCCCGCCCTGCAGCTGATTCTAAGGCCGGTGACACACTGGCTGCGTGGCTTGAGGGTGGCGTTTCTGCTGCATGTCAGTTGCGTGACAGCTGCTTCGCGTTTTCTGTGTCTTTACACACCAGAATCGTGCCTGACGCGGCGCTGGCGCACTGCTGCTACTGTAGGTGACATAGAGGGAGGCCGCCGACAGACCAGGATCTTGTCTTCACGACAACAATATCTATACTTCATGTTGAGGAGAAATATAAATCCTACTGATAAAGGACACCGTCAACAGTATTGACGGCAAAAGACATCACGCGAGTGTGAACATCACTACAACTAGGAAAAGAACGATTGTAATTTAAACGCAGCTCCCGTCTGCATTTAAACAGACCTTTGCCCTTAATTCCGATCAGGCCAATGCTATAACGAAATCTGAGCAGGTCTGAAAACTGAAACTGTTGATGCTGCAACTTTACACTTTGGAAAAAGTTATTAAATGTATTTTAAAAAAAGTGTAAACAAATTGTAAAAAAAAGTTTATAGTAATAAACAACCTGCAGTTTAATGTTTGCATTTCTTTCCCTTACCGAAAATGAACCGAACCGTGACTTTAAAACCGAGGTACGTACCGAACCGTAATTTTTTGCGTACCGTTACACATATATATATTGTTATGACCACTTGGCTCAGACAGTGGTCACAACATGGGGAAACAAAGGGGAGACCACACCGATCGATATATTTGACCAAAAGTGTTTATTTAACAAAAAGAATAAAAAAGTATCAGTAAGTGTAAGGCTTAACCAAAAGTGTAGTGTTCGTCAGTAGAATGAAACAGGTGCTGCGAGGAGGTAAGTGCGACAAGCGAGGAGGCACCTGCCGCCCGCACCGCCGCCCGAAGAGGAGAGAGAGAATGAGACCCAGGAAGGCCTCTTTTAACCAGTCATCCATTAATCTTTACGGCCCGCCTACAGCTCCGCCTGTAGGACTCAAATAGACGGCAACCATCAAACACAGACCAACAACACGCTGCCAGCAGCACGGCAAAGCCGGTCATGACATCACCCCCCCTTAATGACAGAGACCCCTTTTAGTGGGACTCTGAAAAAAAAAAAAATCATCAAACTCCCACAATAACCAAAACAAAATCATACAGAATCAAAAAAAAACAAAAAAAAAACAATTTAACTAACACTCACACATGAGAAAGACTAATTCATACCATTCATACCACCTTCCCCAAGTGTACCTCATTCCTAACAGGACAACTGGACCAACAGTGACCATTCTCACCCACGCCACCCTTACCACATCCTGCAACCAGCAAATCCCGGTACCATGGACAGCTCTTTAAGGCAAACAGAACAGACACAGATTGAGCGGGAAAAACAGACACCATTACTCTGACCCATCCAGGGCGCGAGAGAGTGCATCAGCTAACACATTCTCCACGCAGCGGATGTGCCGAATAATTAAACGAAAAGGTTGTAAAAATAGTGCCCAACGTAAGAGGCGTTGGTTGGTGGAATTCTTTAGTGACTGGAGAAAAGTGAGGGGATTATGGTCTGAATAGACCACAATTGGATGTAAACCCCCACCCACATAAACCTCGAAGTGTTGAAGTGCCCAAATCAACGCCAAAGCCTCCTTCTCAATAACGGAGTAATTAAACTGGTGTTTGTTGAATTTGCGCGAAAAATAACAAACAGGTTTATCAACTTCATTTTCATCGCTCTGCAAAAGAACGGCACCCACCCCAACCTGACTCGCGTCAACCTGCAGCCGGAATGGCTGATCCAATTTGGGTGTAGCCAAGACCGGCGCCGAACTCAATAACAGCTTGGCATTTTGAAATGCCCGATGACACTCGGCAGACCAAACAAACTTAGCTGTGCCCTTCAATAAATTGGTCAGAGGGGAAACTACCGTGGAAAAGTTACAACAAAAACCACGGTAATAACCGATCATACCCAGAAAACGCATCAATTCTTTCTTCTTGGCCGGCGGGGGAAGTTCTCTATGGCCACGACCTTCGCATTTACTGGCCGCACCTTACCTTGGCCCACCACCTTACCTAAATAAACGACAGTGGCCTGAGCAAAGTCACATTTAGCAAGATTAACAGTAAGAGTTGCTGCCACCAACCTCTGGAACAGTGCACAAATACGTGCCAGATGGTCACCCCAAGTATCGGCGTAACAGACCACGTCGTCTAAGTAAACGGCACATCCCTCCAACCCTGCAACTACCCTATTCATGAGACGCTGAAAGGTTGAGGGGGCGTTCCGAAGGCCAAAACTCATCCTAGAGTAAGAATACAACCCAGAAGATGTCACAAATGCAGACACCTCCTGCGCTCTCAGTGTTAGTGGTACCTGATAATACCCTTTAAACAAATCAAATTTACTAACGTACCGCGCACTACCCACCTGATCCATACAATCCTCAATACGAGGTAATGGAAAGGAGTCGGGCTTTGTCAATGCATTAACCTTCCTATAATCTGTACAAAACCTATATGTTTGATCCGATTTTTTCACCAACAAACATGGTGATGCCCAGCTGGAATAGGATGGTTTGGCCAGACCGTTATCAAGAAGATATTGAACACTGGCCTCCATACTTTTACGCTTCTCTAGAGGCAATCGATAAAACCTCTGCTTAACCGGGCGGGCACCCTGTGTGTCAATATCATGCTCGATCAAACTTGTACAGGTCGGAGTGTCAGAAAATAAAGACGAAAATTCAGAAATTAAAAACTTTAACTCATCGCGCTGTTCCCCACTTAAATGCCCCAACATACTATCCAGTTCAGCCAGCTTCTGCGTGTTATTCAAGCACCCATGCAAAACCGCATCGTCTGGAAACTGCACCCCATCCTCAGCTGCCACCTGAGTGACGTTCGGCAGCGCCTCTACAACAGCCAATCCAACAGGAATGTCCGCGTGATCACCCACCACCCCCTTAGATGTGGAGTAGTACGGCTTCAGCAAATTAATATGGCAAAGCTGCGTTGATCTCCTGCGTTCAGGAGTAGACAACAAATAATTTGTCTCAGAGACTTTACGCGTGATTGTAAAAGGGCCTGAATACTTTGCTGTGAAAGGCGAACCTGGGACGGGCAGCAACGCTACCACCTGATCACCAGGATTAAATAACCTGGCCTCCACCTTACGATCATACCGCTGTTTCATTCTGTCCTGAGCTGCACTCAGATGTTCACTAGCCAACTTCCAAGACAAAAATTATTTACGGCGGAAACCATTAACATACTCCACCAAATTGGCAGGGGTTTTCGACGGTCTAATTCAGTGCTCAAAACAGACAAAGATGTTCGTACTTTGTGACCAAAAACTAAGTCGTTAGGACAAAAACCTGTGCTTTCTTGAACAACCCCACGGGCCGCCAACAAAAGCCGTGGTAAAGCCTCTTCCCAATTCTTTTTCATTGCAACGCAATATGCGCGTAACAGAAATTTCAAGGTTGCATGAAAACGTTCCAGCACCCCTTGGCTTTGAGCATGATAGGCACTGCTCAAATTGTGCTTCACACGTAACAATTTCAGAGCAGCCGCAAACGTCTTGGAGGCGAAGTTCAAACCTCGGTCACTTTGAATTATCTTCGGGATCCCAAAAACAGAAATAAACTGTGACAAACATTTCATAATGGATTTTTGTGGTTATTGCCCTTAACGCATACGCAGCCGGATACCGTGTCGCCTGGCACATTACTGTAAACAGATATGTACATCCAGTTTTTGATGGAGTTAAAGGACCTACACAATTATGATGTGTTCAAATGGCGTGCCTACGGACTGAATGGGCTGTAAGGGAGCAGGCTTGATTGTAATATTTGGCTTCCCTGCCACTTGACAAAAATGACAAGTTCTCACAACCTCCATTACATCCCGCTTAATCCGTGGCCAATAAAAATGTCGTAATATTTGATTATAGGTCTTCTTAACACCAAAATGTCCAGACTCTATACCATATGCTGTTTTTAAAACTAAATCGCGATACTTGTCAGATACCACGACTTGTATCACCTGATCTGCCACATCAGGATCCACACAAGATGACCACTTTCGGAGCAAAAGACCATTTTGCACCAGATAACCTTTACCTGGGTCAGCTGCAGCTAAGGCAAAAAAAAAATTCCAGACTCTGATCTTTCCCTTGAGCTTCAGCCAGCTCATCATAAGACAACGGCGCAGGTAATTCTAAAATAAACAAACCAGACACAGACATGTTAGACCAATCAGATGGTGAACGTTTCTGCGCACGAGCTATTGCACGCGTCACAGCGCAGGCAGTAAAAACCTCTGGAAAATCTTGCAAACACTTATCTGGCTCCTCTAATGGCAAAGGCACATCAGTAACCACCGGCGGAGGGGACACTAAACACCCACCCAAATTATTTCCCAAAATGATATCAATGCCATCTACAGGTAAAGAGGGTCTCACGGCAATAGTAATCTCGCCATTTACAAATCCTGAAAATAACTGAACTCTGTGCAAAAGCACCGGGAAAGATTGAAGGCCTATACCCTTAATTAAAACAAACTTCCCAGTATCTGATACTGGAGAAAATGGCAAAACCGAAGCACAAATAAAGCTCTCTGAGGCTCCTGTGTCCCTCAAGATTTTCACTGGGACTCTGTGCGCATCCCCTACCCACGAGACAAAACCGTCACTAATGAATGGCGCATAGTTCGATACATCCGACACCCCAGAAGTTTCACGCTCACTCCTAGACACAGCTCCAAGATTTTTTCCCCCACCCTCGTCAGGCTGAACGGCATTTAAAACCTCCGAAGTAGAGAACTGATTCTCATGAAACACCAGAGGCCCATCTGAATGCACAACAGAAAACACGCAACCAACAGCTTTTCCATTTGCAGTTCTACCCTTATTTCGTGCACACAACACTGGACACTCTCGCTTCCAATGTCCTTTTTCCAAACAATAATTGCATTTCTCACCAACAACCTCAGTCTCCCGTGTTTTATTCTTCATTAAATGATCAAATTTATCCCGACCTGATCGATATTCCCTATGGTCATATTCATAACATGGTAAATACTCACGTACTCTACTTTTATGCGTCAAAACAAAACCGTCGGCGAGAACAGCAGCCTCCGCAACAGTCTTAACTTCATGCTCATTCACATAAATAGTGATTCTCTCAGGCAAGATATTTTTAAACTGTTCCAATATCAGCAAATCTCGCAGCGCATAAAATGTTTCCACACCCTCAGCGGCAAGCCAACGATAAAAAAACTACTCAAATCTCTTGCCACTTCGGTATGGGTTTGTTTCTCACCTTTTCGCCAATTTCTGAAACGTTGCCGATAAGCTTCTGGAACGAGTTCATAACATTTTAAGACTGCCTGTTTTACGCTGTTATATGTCTTTCTCTCAGCAGGTGCCAAAGCCACAAACGCCTACTGAGCACGACCCACTTATACAGTTTGTAAAAGCACCGTTTTGTCCTCATCACCCCAACCACGATCAGTGGCTATGTTTTCGAATAAAGAAAAAAATATATCCGGTTCCCGTTCGTTAAATTTTGGCAGGAACTTTATCATACCAGCTAGATCTAACTTACCGGTAGAATTTCGATCAATTCTCCCCTCAGAAAGTAGTCTCAGTCTAGTTATTTCTACATCTCGTTCCTGTTCTCCACTTCTAAGTTTTTCTAATTCTAACAAACGGTCTCTCTCTTTTTTGTGCTCATTTTCCTGCTCTAAACGCTTCTCCAGCATCTCCTGTTCCTTTACCAATTTAAATTGCTCAAATTCCAATCTCTTTTGCTCCAACTCTAATTTCTTTTTCTCCAATTCTATATCCATCTCTATCCTCAACAGTTGTTTTTGTTGTTTAATGGTTAAATCGCTGGATTTAAGCTGCATTTTAGGCTTTACGCTAGTCTCAGGAATATCAGCAATCTCGTTAATTTGTATTTCTGGACTAGGACTGATTGGGGTTACATCAGGCAAAACCTGCTTTTCTTTTAAGAACTCGCGAATAAAACCCACAAATTCCTTCTTCTTAGCAGCTTTAAGTACGGCCGGCAACTCGATCGCGTAATGCTCGGCCACCTTCAGCAATTGTTCCTTAGTTAACCCCACCAACAAACGCTCCGACGGAGCTGATAAAATCTCCTCCAACATGACCATCAGTACACTTTCCAATCCACAACAACAAAATTAACCAAAACTTACTCTCTTTTCCCAAAACATCCAGCCACACCGGTTATAAAGTCGATACAGTTCAGGTAACCAGACAGACTAATGCCGGAGCATCCCCCTAATATTTACCCCCCTACTATTCTAACCTATCTTCACACCAAAGTCCAAGAACAAGGATAATTTACTCAACCATACCGCTTGAGTCGTACTGTCCCGACAAAGTCACTCCAGCCGGTGCTCCACGGCGGTGCCCTCGTTCAGACCTCAGTGACAGTAAGCTAGACCCACAACGCCAAGGCGCACTAATTGGGGACAAAACATATGGCTCCACAAAATTTGTTACCGAACCTTACCCACCCAACGGCTGAAACAAAAACGCTCCTTATCTTAACTCTCCCTCCTACACACACACACACACACACACACACAAAATCAGTGTGGCTCTCCCAAAACAATCCGCGAGCTGATAGTAAATTCCACTTACTTCACTCATTCATAAAGCGGCTAGATCACCTAACGCAGCACTACACACTCTAGTAACCGATTACTAGGAATTAAAGCAGCCTACCGTTACTTATCAAATTTGGAAACTAAACGGACGAGCCCCCATATGTTAAGACCACTTGGCTCAGACAGTGGTCACAACATGAAAGGGGAGACCACACCGATCGCTATATTTGACCAAAAGTGTTTAAGAAAAAGAATAAAAAAGTATCAGTAAGTGTAAGGTAAACCAAAAGTGTAGTGTTCATCAGTAGAATGAAACAGGTGCTGCGAGGAGGTAAGTGCGACAAGCGAGGAGCCACCAGCCGCCCGCACCGCCGCCCGAAGAGGAGAGAGAGAACGAGACCCCGGAAGGCCTCTTTTAACCGATCATCCATTAACCTTTACGGCCCGCCTACAGCTCCGCCTGTAGGACTCAAATAGACAAACAGACGGCAACCATCAAACACAGACCAACAACACGCTGCCAGCAGCACGGCAAAGCCGGTCATGACAATATATATAGTGTTCCTGTAGCTCAATTGGTAGACCCTTGCGCTCTATATATTATATAGTTATAATATATAAAGCTAATTCATATTTTCTTTTTTTCATTTAGTATTTAATAATTGATGTGAATAATTTAAAATATCTATAAATTGTTTAATACATTCAGGTATTTTCATTGTTAGTTCATGTTAACCAATGTAGTTAACCACAATTCTGATCCCTTTTATTATTTATTTTTGCTTTATTGTCTCAGTAGTCAAGAAGAACTGTGTTGTATCTTCATATTTCCAGAGTCTGTTGTCATATAATCTCTATTATCTAAAAAACTGCAGCTGGACACAATAAGTTTAAAAGTACATTTAATAAAGTCCAAAAGCCCTGAGTTTTTGTTAAGCTCGACTCGTAACATTCACATAATATTTGAAATCCAATAAATGTGTTTGTCTTACGTGATTGTTTTCCACTGATGGGATGGAATTAAATTCCCTCACTGATTGAATTGTTCACAGTTTCCTCCTAATTAGTCTGCTAATTGCAAAAATTCATCTGTGCATTTGATGGGTATTGCACACAAATTATTACTTGTAGGTCCAATTGAATGGGTCCCATCTGTTAGAATAATTGAAACGTAAAGCTATGTGATAATTATAAAAATACAGGCATATAATTTAACATTATGACCAAGTGTGTAGTGTAGAAACAGAAATGTGTTTTTTTTTTCTGTACACATACTCTACCTTTCCTCACCTTCCAGATCTTCATGTTGCATGAAACATAGACTGAGAGCCTCCGTCTCTTCACAGCATTCATCAGTGCCATTTACAGAAACATTTTAAAAGGTCAAAGCCATTTCTAGCTGATCTTTATAACTAAAATATAAAATAAACATTTCTTACAATATGCATGAGTTCATATCTGTGTTTATTTCCCTTTCTTTTAAATAAACTTCTGATTGTATATCTTGGCTTCTTCTCGGATTGGATAAATATATTTATTTTCATGACCTTAGCCAGTACTTGTTTCTTTTATGCTACAGAAGCTTCAAACACTAGAGGAATGAATTATAAACCATAAAAAAAAACTTTTTTGCAAACCCTCATAAAAGACACCTCTCTCTCTCTCTCTCTCTCTCTCTCTCTCGTGTGCACATGCGTGAGCGTTTGTGGAGAGCGTGTGGTGAGTCTGAGCGTTCTTTTTGATTGTTAGCATGAGTTTGTGGTTGCAGAACCACAAATAAGCAGGTTTAAAGTTATCTTTTCCTCTTCCTTTCTGTCTTGGGAGTTTGGTAGTTTTTGTTTTCACTTTAGTCTTGGGGAGAGTGCGCTCCGGGCCGGGTGCACCTGCTCAGCTCAGGAAGCATGTTGGCCCCGGATTCGCGATTGCTAAATACACTCACGCAGCATCATGCTGTTAAGATGGCGTCCGCAGTGGGTGTACAGAATTGTTGTCTTGCTATAGGAGAAGTTGTTGGTTATGAAAGTATTCTGTCCGAATCAAAAATGAACAATGCTTCGGTGATTTTTTTAAAATACCTTAGACAAAGCTAATGAGCTGGTTGAGCGGGGAATTGTTGTGGATGGTCTGTTTACACCTGTTCTCCCTCTTTCAATGCCATCTAGAAAAGTTACACTGTCTAATGTTCCTCCGTTTATTAGCGACGAGTTGTTGTCACAGTCTCTTTCCCGGTATGGCAAATTGGTTTCACCAATTAAATAAAATCCCCATTGGAAGTGAATCCCCATTGTTGAAACATGTTCTTTCTTTTAGACGATTTGCTTACATGGTTGTAAATGACAGCGCTGAATTGAATCTCACGTTTAAGTATCGAATTGATGATTTTGACTATGTTGTCTACGTGGTAAACGGGAAAATTAAGTGTTTCTGTTGCAATACTGTTGTTCACTTAATCCGAGATTGTCTTGAAAAAAGAGATACACCAGTAGCTACACAAAACACAAATGACACAGTTGGTCCTGCCGAGACCGCGCAGCCAGTGGTAGATAAAGCTGTAGTGGAGGCGATCGTGGTGGAACTGGCCGAGCCTGAAGCAGTTGCGGAGGAGCCACAAACAGTTCAGCCAGAGTTGATCATGGAGGAGGAATGTGTTACTAAGGAAACAAACAACCCGGAGAGCACTAGGTCTTTTGATGATAAGATTGTTTTCCGAAAGACATGACAGCCTCTAATTCAGACAGTTTTGAGGAAGATGAGCAGCCTGTAATAGATGTTGTGTGTAAGAATGCTGACATTGATTTAGAGGCAGAGAGTACACTGTTTAAAGCAGCACGCAAACGAAAGAACAGTGTTAATACTTATGATTCGAGATTTGGAAAGAAAATGGACACTGCATGTGTAGGGGAGTGTGATATAGAAAGTGACAGTGAATCAGATTGTAGCGTCTCCCTTTCGCAGAGTGAAGGGGTGAGTCATAGTTATGAATTGGAAGACATCAAACTGTTTCTAAAAACAACTAAAAACAGAAGAGGGGTGCGAGTGAATGAATATTTTCCTGACATTAAGCAATTCATTGAGAGAACACAGTGTTTGATGACTGAAGGATTGTTTACCAATAAGGATAAAATATTAGTGAGAAAACTTAATACTGAAATGAGTGATGGAGCTGAAAAAAAAGCTAATTTAATGAAGTTTAGAGTTTTGTTCTTTTTCCTTTCCTTTCTTATTTTTTATGGCCGAAGTCAGCATTGCATCCATACATGTAAATGGTGCAAGAGACGTGAGAAAAAGAGCAATACTATATGAGGTTTTTAAGCAGAAAAAAAATAGATATTGTTTTTCTTCAAGAAACTCATAGTGACTTAAATAATGCTGTTGAGTGGACAAGAGAATGGGATGGTATCTCTTGTCAGGAGAAACAGGCTGGATTCAGTTGTGGGTTTACACAGTGCTTTATTTAAGCAGAGGAGACAGAGCAGATGAGTAACGTTCCACAGTTTAGTTCGTAGTGAGGGGATGAGAAGTCGAAGCAGATGAGTCAAAGCAGATGAGTAACGTTCCACAGTTTAGTTCGTATGACAGCAGAGACCGGAGGAATGACAGCTGGAAGCTTCTAGGAGCTCTGCGTTTGTGATAACAGGAGGCAGAGACAACAGCTAAAGACACTGGAGCCTGAGGACAAGACACGACAAGGGGAGTACAAAGACCAGCTAGTAGATCGGAGCTATTGGTACAAGTAACAACAGTCTGGCAACAAACAGAGAAACACAGGGAATTATAAAGGGAAAAAATTAGAAGAGCATTGAGAACAGGTGGTGAACAATTAAGGTTAACAACGGAGAAACAAGGAGGGCGGGGAAAACTCAAATCAAACAGGTAGATGCAGTGAGCTGTCAAACCATCCAAACACACATTCACAACCCCAAAAGGCAGGTAATTAGCCCCAAACCCTGATATCTCTGTTCTAAGTCATAATACTACTTTAAGTGGAGGAGTTGCTGTTTTATTTTCCAAAAGTTTCAAACCAGTTTCTTATGATGTTTATGAAATTATAAAAGGTAGACATTTGAAGGTTAAAGCTTTATTTGAAAATCATGCTTTTGTTTTTATTTGTGTCTATGCTCCCAACTCAGGAGTTGAAAGAATGTTGTTTTTGAATAACCTCAATTTAATTCTACAAAATTGTAGTGGTGAAGAGTTTTTATTTCTGGGAGGAGATTTTAATTGCACTGAACAAAATCTTGACAGAAATCATATTGTAAGTTTCTCTGATCACAGTATGGTGTGTTGTTCTTTTATTTTGAATTCCGTTAAACCAAAGAGTGCCTATTGTCATCTTAATATTTCCCTGTTGTACAAATTAAACAGCTTTGTCAACAGCACACTCAAGATATCACTGTACAGATGTCAAGAGATATGAAAAACTTGGAGGCATCAATAGTAAAGATTCAGGAGTTAGCCGATTTAACAAGGGAGAATAGATGTTTGGAAGCTCTCTCAATAAAAAAAGACTCAACTCAGTGACCTTTTGGTGGGTAAGGCGCAAGGAGCTCTGGATCGGTCCCGTTTCCAGAACATTGACCAAATGGATGCTCCAACTAAATTTTTCTTCAATTTAGAAAAAAAGACTGGACAGAAAATATTAATTCATGCACTATGTTCTGAATCTGGCAGTTTATTATCTCACCCTATTGATATAAGAAGGAGGGCTGTTTGTTTTTATGAAAAACTGTACAAGAGTGATTGTGATGCGGAGCCTGATATAAACAATGTTTAAAAAAAAAAAAAACTTGTCAAGGGTGTCTGAAGAAGGCAACTTGAAACTCAGTAAGGCCTTGAGCCTAGAGGAGTTGCACAAAGCCCTGATGGGTATGGAGTCGGGGAAAGCCCCAGGCATCGATGGTCTCCAAGTAGACTTTTATAAGTCTTTCTGGTCAGTGTTGGGGGAGGATCTGCTTGCAGTTCTCAATGAAAGTTTGGCCGAAGAGCGGCTGCTGTTGAGCTGCCGTAGGGCAGGTCTTACACTTCTCCCCCAAAAAAAGGAGACTTGACTCATATCAAAAATTGGCGTCCTGTGTCCATTCTGTGTACAGATTAGAAGCTGCTCTCCAAAACATTGGCAAATAGACTAACAGAGGTAATGGATCAAGTCATTCACCCGGACCAGAGCTACTGAATACTTGGTAGGTCTATTTTTGATAATATTTCTTCAGTGTGAGATTTTTTAGATGTCTCCAAGTTATTTATTTTGGATTGTGCACTGATATCTTTAGATAAAGAGAAAGCATTTGATCGGGTCGAACACAGTTATATGTGGAAAACTTTAGAAGCTTTTGTTTTTTTGTCAAGAGTTTGTGAGCAAGATCAGAGTTCTGTACACTGAAGTGGAGAGTCTGCTGAAAGTGAACGTTGGCTTATGCACTCCTTTCAAGGTTGGTAGAGGCATTAGACAAGGGTGTGCTTTATCAGGAATACTCTACTCAAAAGCCATAAAACCTCTATTACAGCAGATAAGATTTTATTTGAATGGTGTGCCTATACCTGGGATTAACTGTAATGTTCATTTATCAGCCTATGCTGATGATGTGATTGTAATGATCAATAATAAAAAAAAAATATAGAGATTTTATTAAGGTTACTAGAGGATTTTAAAGTTTTATCCTCTGCTAAAGTAAACTGGAAAAAAAGGGTTACTAAAAGTATTTTCTATTTGTCCAAAGAAGAAGGTGGACAAGCGTTAGTTAACCTGCAAAGCTGGACAGCTGCTTTTTTTAGTCTGCAATTCATACAAAGACTTTTGTTGGGACCTACTGGTTTTAGCTGGAGAATTACTGCATGTGATGTTTTTTACGAAGTCTGGGAGATCTTCAGTTGGACAAAGCTCTCTTCTTGATGGACCCCCTAAAGCTGGACTTTGCCAATGCATCCATTTTTTAATCGCAACCTTTTTAGAGTTTGGAGTCTTTTTAAGCATCAAAGGGCAACATCTATGGACTCTCTCTTCTGGTTGTTAAATGAACCCATAATACATGGAGCCCGTTTAGACATTTCTGCTGGTGACCATACTTTTCCTGGACCTAATAAGACCTCCACTTTAAGTCATCTGGTAAAGGTGGCTGGACCTAATCTTATGAACACTGAGCAAGTTGCTTCTCATCTCGGTATTGTTTCGACCCGCAAAGTTGGTCAGTTACTGGCAAAGTGGTGGTCTGCTCGATTAACTGAAGTGAGACAATCACTAACAGATTTTTGTAAAGGAGTAAAGTCTCCTAATGTTGAAGATTCTTTTTTCAGATATATTTTTACTTCCCAAACTAGATGATTATATGGGATGTTTTTTTAAAAGTTGGCAAATCTTTGTGTTTGGATTTCTGTTCAGTAACTGGGAAAAGTTTGTATAAAGCTTGCATTCTGGTTTTTAATAAGAGTTTTTTGAACAACAAAGTAGGTACTCCATGGCGTTCATTCCTCAAAATAGATGATGATGTTAAACCTGAATGGAGAGTCCTGTATAAGCCACCATTACCAAAGAGAGTAGGAGATATACAATGGAGAATCCTTCATGGCGCAATTGCTGTTAATGCTTTTGTTTCTGTTTTAAATCCTGAAGTGAGTCCTGAATGTCCTTTTTGTTTTAAAAGAGAAACAGTTTTTCATGCTTTTATGGAGTGTTCTAGGTTAAATCCTTAATTTGAGCAGCAGCACTTATTTAGTTTAAAAGTAGACATGTCAAGATTTCTATAGATATCTCTCTT